>NC_056744.1:221986733-222006733 GCF_019279795.1 Protopterus annectens
TGACTGCTGCTCTGCACCCCTGGTTCGGAGTCAAATATGCGATGCACCCTAGGTTACTTTTTTAAAAAGACTGCCTCTAGAGCTCAAACTTGATGTCAGTTAGAAAAAGATCCAGCCCAATATGTTATCTGTATAGGAGAATAGCTATAAAAGGTGTCAGAAATGGTCTTGTTTAGGGTCCCTTGCATTTGATAGCATGTTTCAGTTTGTCAAGAGTACTTTTTAGATAAGGTGATTATTTTATTGCAGTTTTCAGGGAGAAAAAGCAGACAGATTTCCCAATACCCACATAAACTGTGAAAAAAGTGAGAGAGGCAGTCAAGCAGTTTTTTTAGTTCTTTTGGCATTAATCAGCCTTAGGAACTTGTATCTCCACCTTTTCCTCTAGAGGCATAAGCCAGAAGTTCAGCCTTTTTCTACAGTCGGGCAAATTTGCAGAATAATCATGCTTTCATAACCAGTGGGAATTGCCTTGTGGCTCAGTGGCTGAAGTTGCTTCTCTAGAAAGTGCATACTAAAGATCATTTTAAAGTCTTCAGAGAAAACAAGGCAATTAGCTCGTAATGACTTTTTCATTTACTCATAACAAAGACTGTACCTTTGAGGATATTTTGATTCAGATACATATTTCATTGTCGGCTATATGCTCATGCAGCTTTATCCAAGTGTCTTTACATCTTTGTGGATAAAATAATCATTTCTTTTTTATAGTATGAAAAAATAGTCAGTTTTAATTAATACACTGTAGCTTTTTATTCAGAGAATGCTGTGTTAAGCAAAAAAAAAAAAGCCACACCAAACTCACTAGTTGGTAATTTACCATGAATACCATCAAAGTTCAGGACTAAGCAGGCAGTGCTTTATGGTTTTCATTGTCATCAAATTTGATATACTTCATTATCTTGTCATGGCATCTAAGTGTATATTTTGTTATTTCTGAGTTTGTACCTTCTGTATTACTTTCAGGGTTTCAGAACTTGAAGTTATAATCTGAAAATGGTCTCACATATGTTCATTGTAATGGTAATTATTTATGCATTACGGTTTGTGATGTTTTACTTCATGGATCAAGGCATATCTCACCGGCTTTTGTCACACTGTATCTACACTGGATTTGTCATGATATCCTATTTATTACAATTTCCAGCTATACTTCACGCCTAGCTTTTTTATCTGTCATCTGCAGAGGTTAAATTCTCATATATTTCTGTAGCTCAGTATGGATAGCGGAACTTTTTTCTTGATTAGATTTCAAGCTTTAGGTTATTGCTTCCATTGTTTGTTTTAGTTGTATATCCACAGTTTTTTCCATCTTCTGTGTACTATCTGCCTCACGTAATTTAAAGTGATAACACATATTTCACAACCCAGTTTATACAGTGACATGGATAAATTATGTCATATGACCATATGTTAATTAAGTGACAGGACACTACAACATATGGTTAGAAGGGACTGTTGCTTGTTTCTAGGTGATTAAGTGACAAAACCAGGTGCTTTAGCTACTTGTAAAATTGTTATAACCCTTGTAAATCACATTCAGGAATGTTTATTGCAAAGTTTATTGCAAATGCTCATTTGTTTATTGTGCATGTTTAATAGGAAACCCATGCCATTATTAGTTTGTAAATTGCAGTTCTCATTATATGTACTGGCAACATCATAGCGCTAGTACTGAAAAGAAAGCACCCTAGCACATATTTCTTAGTACTATACTGGGATACATCAAAAATAAAATATCTTCACCAGTGATATCAGAGCATTATTATTTATTTATTTATTTATTTTTACTTTCCTCACAGAATTTAATGTAAAACAGATTTATCGACTACACCTAATAACAAATATATCCAATGTGTTTGGAATAAATAGGCACCCCGCCCAAAACAGATTTTGCCTGCCTGACCCTTGAACATTTTACAAAAGTAGATGTCATGATGTTGACACTATGGTCAAAAATGGCTTGATCAATGCTGGTTACTGAATCATTTGATGTCTTTTATCATTTGTTTTCTTTGAAGTTATTCTGGGACTAAACACATGACTTAGTGACAAAAACACATCTCCTTCTCCAGCCTGAACTCTATTATTCATTCACAAATATGATTCTTAAATTTGCCTTTGCATCATAAGAAAAATTGTTGTTGTCTGAGCAAAATAAAATGTAATAGAACTGAAACAAGTAATTTGATTGTTTTTAGATAATTCTTTTGTTCATAAGTAAATATGAAAATATGTACAGTACTTAGTGTTGGTTATAATTTTGTCCTCCACGTAACCCCTTCTTGGCTTGATTAATAGGGCTTGATTAATAAATACGTAATTGGCAGAAGGCTACAGGGAATGTCTATTCACATGAGCGTATTTAATATACTAGATGTGTAGTGTCTATAACCACATGGAATTGAGCAGGTTCGGGAATGCACATTTTCTGTGATAAACATTCCATGTTATAAATGTAGGGAAAACATAATATCAGGAAGACGAAAGTAGACAATAGCACTTCAAAAATGAACTGAAAAGATGAGAAATCCAGCATTAACAGAGATAGTAGCAGATGGACACTAAATTCTGAAATACATTTGTGAAAGGAGTATGGATATTTTCTGTTAAAACCCATCACCTACCCAGTCAAAAATCTATACTGTAAACATAGACACTACTGTTTCACACTGTATTAGGAATAATCCCTCATCAAAAATAAATAGTAGAACATGCAGGTATGGAAATACGTGTTTTCTGCATTATCATTTACAGTAGCAGTTGTGCAAACAGTAAGTTGTTTATCAAAAGCAAAACCAAAAAATGGCAAATTCCCCCACATATGCCAAATGAACAAAAAAAATTAAAAAAAATATTATAATGAAGGACCAACTGTCAGAAAAAAAAACAACTCTGATGAAGTCTCATTCGGTTGGCAGTGATGAAAGAGCTTACTGGCAGTATAGTGGGTTTTTTTCCTGACAGTAATTATTTCATTTCTGCACTCTCTTAGTGTTTTTTTTTTTGGTTTTGACCTTGGTTAGACTTGCTTATCCACCATCAAAAATCTTTTTGTGTTTGTTATGAGCAGAATAAGACTGGTTTTCCTGATGACATGTCAGAACAAACATGTTCAGATGGTAGTAGAGTAACAAGCAGAGAGAAAATGTCTGCACTGTTCTAGGCAGATACACGATGAATGCTCCAGGTTAGTGATGAAATGACATCAGTACTGCCTTTGTCACAAGTAGTTCATTGTCCTTGATAATGTTTGCAACAGTTTCTCTGCTAGGGCCCAGTCTTGGAAAGTTTACTTTGGTGTCAAGTTCAAATGGTCTGGCAGCAGCATTACAGATAGCTAAAAGAGTTAAAAAGTAACCATTACAAAGTTGCACTCTGCTAAGGACATCGGCAGCACATTTTCAGCAGTGCTCTCATCATTTGGCAGAACATAAAGAAGCTCCAGCAGTCAGGATCTTGCTACCTGTCAGTGTCGCAAGCAACTGCATCCCCTTCATGTCATGGACAGCAAAACCAATGGGCCAGCTATGTCTCTGTAAAAATCATAGGACCACTACTACTGCAGTTAATATTAACTCTCTCATTCGCTATGCACTTTGTCCTTTTCATTTCACCACTAATTTACAACATATAACAATGCTAATGGTAAAATGTTAATATCAGTTGTTTAGTTTCTACGTTACTTCTGTCAAACAGACCCTTTAGCTAACTCATCCACTGATACCCTAATATCTCCCATTATTCCTTCTTCTCCATGCCCCTTCAATTCCCCTCTGTTCTTCAGTCTACCACTTTCCTTCCCCGCTCTACTCTTTATATCCTTTTTTTTCACTCTTCCCAGCTTAAATGTAGACACTGTAGAGATTGTATATTTGCCAGTTTTTTTTACTACTGGTAGTGCAGTTTCAAGTATTAAATATTCATTGTTTTGTCTTGTGTTCTTGCTTCAGTTTTGTATACTCTAGTATGCCTATGCAGTTAGTGTACATTTTGCTTTGTTCTTACCTAAATCATGTTGATTCTTATTTTTCTTCTTGTACTCCCTAGATTGAACCTGAAGGTGGTCTGTTTGCATCAATGTTGAACTTTGGTAAACAAATGAAAGTAAGTAAATATATAGATCCCTATCATATGATAGAAACCTCATTTGACTGAGACCAGAAGACTGACATTTCAAAAGACTGAAAAGTCACTTGACTGAAACCCATAATACTTAATTTCAACAAACTAAATTGTAAACTGGACTATATAAAACCAGACTAGGTGGGGGGCTATACTAACTCCAGGATCACACTACAGTGGGGAAAAGGGCATATACCTTTCACTTACCTTACAGTAGTCTACCCGCTGCCACTACTGTGTCCTTTTCCCCACTGTAGTGCAATCCTGGAGTTAGTATATATAGTTAGGGGGTGTGGGGGCCACAGCACCCCCCCACCTAGTCTGATTTTATATGGTCCAGTTTAAAATTTAGTATGTTGAACTTAAGTATTATGGGTTTAAGTCATGTGACTTTTCAGTCTTTTGAAATTTCAGTCATATGGTCTCAGTCAAATGAGTTTCAGTCAAATGAGGTTTCTATCATATGACAGGGATCCATATATATATATATATATATATATATATATATATATGTATGTATGTATGTATTAGATATAGATGGATAGATATTTCCTCTGCCCCCAAGGCAGTCTGGCAAAACAACAACTATGCCACTTACATGATTTATAAATAAAAACAACAAAGAAGGAATAGTACCTACAACATAGAAGCTATCTTTTATTGTAGTAGCACTGTGGAAGGAGAGGCTAGAGTTAACAATGACAATTGCTGGCCAGTCTCTTTAGTGCCGCCTCTTCGAAAGATGCTTGAAATTGTCATCTACAATCAAACTTCTGTCTCATTGATCAGCAAGGCCTTCTTTCAGATTCACACCTTGGCTTTAGATTGTGTGTGAGCTCGAGTGCTTCTGTAATCATGTTTACCCATAAGGTATGGGTTCTGAGAATTTGGGCCATGTCATTCTGTGACCTGGGTGAAGTTTTGAACATAGTGGACCTTAAAGCTGAATATATTTATCCCTTAGAACAAACTGGTGCAGACTCTATTATCTATTTATTTACTAGTCACCTATTAGGATATTTCTAGAGAGTTCAGTGGGTTAGCTACTTATCTATCCATGTCTCCATTCCTCTAGGACTACAGAAGGGATTGGTCTTTGGCCTCCACTTTTCTTCTTACACAAGAGGCCTCTGGAACTTCTGTTGTGTTAGTAGATCCTGCAATATACAGTACACACCATGCCCTATAGCTCTTGTAGTAAGAACGATCAAAATGATATCAGAAACCTCATCCAAATCATCCAAGATGCACATTTTTTTTCTGAGCAAGGGTGAAAAATTGAGCATAACCAGTGTGTTGCCAGTCTGCTCATTGGCCTAGTGTGGTAACATGAAAATGAGGAAAAGCACATTATGTACGTGACTCGCTGGTGACACTGAATGCAGATCATGCATCATATGAATTTGATGAATATCTCAGTCAGCAGTTTTGTCAGTGTAGCTGAGCCGAGACTTAAATTAGCTTTAGTAGTTGAAGTAATTAAACTTATTTAAGAAATATATATCATCTTGCCAGTGGGGTTGAGATAAATTTAATATATGTACTTTGATTAACACAGTATAGTGTGTTTTTAGCTGTGACAAATTAATAAGTAATTGCATAAAATTTGAATGGACACGTCCTCCCTTATTCTTTGGGCATGACATCTCTCAACACATCCCCATAACTTTTTGAGAATTTTCATTATTTTTAAATCAGATGTGTTGATATTTTTTCAGAGTGTTCCTAACTATGATTGATTATTTGTTTTCCAGCTACAGACCAAAAGCAGATTTTTCACACAGATGCATTCTGCATTTGCTGCACAAAAATCACATTCCCAGCAAAACATTAACTTTTCAATGCATTTGTTAGAGGCACAGTCATAAAAGCAGTGAAAATAAACAGTATTTGAAAGTGAGAGAATATAGTAACAAGAAAACAATGATGTTGAACAACATAGTTGAAAAAATGCATAGAGACATACACTATATACATATTTGTAATATAAAGAGAGAATATTCCAGGAGAAGGATTTAATTTTGTTTGGTTATGTAGTTGCAAATTAGTTGTTAAAAGGACAGTTAATGGTGAGAAGGTTAATAGGTATAACACTGAGTTAGGAGTGCAGTGGAGACTTGTAGTTGTAGAGGAAGGCATACTTTTATGGAAAGAAAGGAAGGTTTAAGAGTTCTAATGCTAAAGCTGCCATTACTTTGGTTTAAGTTATTGGATTATGATGATATCCAGTACTAATAAATGGTACAACTACAAGATGCAAAAAGTCATATAACTAATGATTAGACACTAGCCCAAATAAATAACAACAACTAACAAACACGCTCCTGCAGTAGCTTCATACTGCCACACCAATAGCAGCCACCACTCACTGCAACTGAAACCCTGAGAGCTTTGAAAGCTGTTTGTCACTTTGCACTCCCACATAAACAAGAAAAAGAAAATGCATAACCTAGCTAAAACCATGTTGTACCATGCAGAGTGGGTGTTAGTGCAGCCTTAGCTTTGTTGATCCAGCTTCTGCAGATCAGACAGGGCTCAGACAGAACCAAAAGGCATAACAATACTAAGGGAAAGAGTCTAATCACTCTTCTGATAATTTGAAACAACTTCTAACCCCTGAAGATTAAGAAAATGTTATTGTCAACCTCCTTACAGGAATGAAATAATAAGGTTGATTACAGTTATTTCTTTTCCTCCAGAAAATGCATCAGCAGTGCATGAACTGATTCTCGCTTGGATGGAATGTTTTATATTTACTAGAGAAGAAAAATTAAATAAAGTGCCTCTTTAGATGTCATCCTTGTCATCCTGTATGACAGTTCCCAACTCTTTTGTCGATCAGAACAGATGAAACTGCCAGTAGGGGAAAGCCTCTTACACTGGACATTTTGTAATATTTCCACAAGCGTAGAAAGCAGAGTAATAGTGTCTGACTGAATAAATGTACGTCCACTTTTGCTACCTGGAAAATCATATCTACACCGGCTACATTTGGCTGCCAGGAACTAGCAATTTGAGGAACTCTGATAGTGCATTACTTTAACAAGCATTCTGTATAGCGGAGACTTCCAAGATGGCTGCACATTGAGTAACAGCTTAATTCTAGCTCTCCCAGTGTGAAAGCAGAAACTCAGTAGAGAAGGCCAGTGGCATACCTTTCCTCTTGACCTAGAATCATCAAAAATCTAGGCAAAGTTCCATGAAAAGTTGGCACAACTGGCCAAAAATGTGTATGCTGATCAACATAAAATTTGCATACATAATTATGTAACGCCACCCACTCCAGTGGTATTGTGGGATACCAGCTTTTAAATGCAAATTGAAGAATAGACAAAATATTAAACATAAAATATAACCAGAAAAATGCAACAGTTCCAAGAAAACATTGGCGGTCTAGCTGAGGGCACATAAAAATAGTATGGAGACACAATATACGAATCTGTGCATTTCAAAGAAAGAACACAATTTTTTTTTTTTTGGAGCTGCAAATTTTAATGCCATTGCCATTTTAAATTATTAAATGGAAATAAAAGGAATCATGAAGCATTCCTAATTATTAATTTGCAACTATTCCTCATTTATGCATTAGCATTCTAAACTTGCCAGATCAACATTTCAATAGTTCTGTGCATTTCAGATTTGCTGAAGTTGTAAATTAAACTCATACTAGCATGGCAATTCACCACTACTGGTGCAGTTAACAAATGTAGTGGCATTCCAGACTAAAAATGTATATGTCAGTGCAGCACTGGAATGTCCTAGGCTATTTTATTTACAACAAAGGCCATAAAATCACTTGTTAATAAACACAATTATGTAAATATTCTATAAACCATTTGATTTAACTGAAGGGCCACATATTAGCATCTTAGTGAAACAAATAAAAACTTTAAATTTAAAGCAGTTTTTTATCCAAAGTGCCACGGCTGATTACACATAAAGTAAAAATAAGTTAAGCCTCTAAGACCAAGGCTGCACTGCACATTCACATTAACCAATTAAAGCACACTGCTTTTATACATGGTATAAATTGAACAGCACATTACATTACAACTTGCAGTCTCTCTTGCGCCAAAGGACAGTAGCTTAGTAAAATGATCTGATTCCTTTGCTACAGTTTATTTTTATTACTAAAGAGGTATATGCATTTTTTTTTTTAAGTTTTTACTAACTTACCTGGAGGATGAGCCATGGGAGCTAGAGAAAGTAAGTTTTTCTCATCCTGATTTTGGCTTGAGGACTATGCAGTGGAAGTTGAACTTAAATTGTGTTGTCCACAGCTCCACTCGCAGCTGCCACTGTTACTTCCAATGAAAAACAGTCTACGAGATACTCTGACAGAGTCCAATAGCAGTCTGCCTCATGCCCCTGTATGTTGATGACATTGAAGGATATGTAAGTGATGCATGATAACGTCAGTGAAAAGATAACATTGTAAATAAAAAAAATTTAAAAAACAAATGAAAAAACTGGAAATTGAAGGAGCCACTCAGGAATTCCTGACACCCCATTATTTTGCCCTCAGAACCGGGAAATACAGAGGTATTCCGTGCGGGACCGAGGTATGGCCAGTTGACTTTTGTGCTTCTAGGTAAATTTCAGTAACTGGCTGGTGAGTGCACTGCCTGGATGCCAGGAAAAAAGAAATACAGAGGACCTGATGGAAAATCCACTACAAAAGGTGAGGAAAAAAACACTGACTGAGTAAAGTACTGCAGCTGTTCAGCAAAAAGCAGTGCAAGCTCCAGACATGACTTCCAGTAACACAGAAGGAGAGACATGCTGAAGGATCTGCATTATTTGTTTAATATGACAAAAAACATTAATTATTTATGCTTTCGTCCAAAACAAGGACTTCTTCAGAGTTATTCTCACACATAAAATACTACCGTTTAAATACATCGCTGCACCAGTCACAACACTTCCTCATGAATAATTAATAAAATTCCTTAAAGTACTGACAGTAAATACTATTAAAAAATGTTGTTAAAAAAAGTAACTATTAAAAATGTTATTAACAACCAGTAACCTCCAGTAACCTAGAGGAAAGCATAAGACAACTGCGCACAACCTGGTTAAAATAAATGAAATACTGATGGAATATATCAACTCAAACAACAAAAGTCTGGAAAAAATGGAGAAAGCTTTAAACAGATATTCAGATGAGGTGATAAAACTGCAAAAATCAGAGATCGAAACGAAGAAAAGCCTGCCTGAATATCAGACTGCTCAAGAAGAGATGTTCCAAGAAATAATACAATTAGAGGTAGAGCACATAGGGAAAACCTGAGATTTTCAGCTGTACCAGAAAAGCTGGACGGAGCCGACTGTGTCAGTTTTATGAAAACACAATTAAGCAACTGGACTGGTATTCCACAGCAGGAGCTGTTATTTGAAAGGGCGCATTGTGTATATGCTCCAAACTTGGCTATGAGAAAGCAACTTAGACCTTTAACAGTAAAGATGTAATCCTACCAGCATTGAGAGTTGATTCTGGCAAAACGGTGGCAGAAGGACAAAGTACTAAAAGCAGGAGACAGCAGGGTGTTTTTGTTGAATGACTACTCAATGTACACCAGGCAGAAGATGAGAACATTTATTCCACTATTCAGGGAATGTTGAGAAACAGGCAGATTTAAACTGCTCTACCCAGATATCTTCAGAATATTCTTCCCTGGGGGGACAAATTCATTTTTTGATGAAGTACATGCTAAGGAAGAAATACAAAAGTTTGTCCTACAAAAAGTGAGCTGTGAAACAGAAGGAGATTATGCTTCTTGTTCTTCTGTTAATAAAGATCACAGAGAGATTGTGCCAGTGAATCCTTTTCCAGTGTTTTAACGGAAAATGCTGGAGAGAAGGAAGGGAGCATGAGAGATGACTAGAAGAATCAAGAGTATGTTGGAAATGAAGTAGAGACAGGATTTGGGAGATGGAACTGAACAGGAATAAAACCAGTAATTTTAAAATTGACAAATGCGGGGATTACAAAGCAATAATTATATTTGTGAAATATGACAGAACAGGACAGTCTGGAGATATTGCAATTTTTTGGACTTTGTTGGACTTCTGGGGGGACTTAAGGTGTTTGTTATTAATGTTCAGAAGAACATTTGGGGGAGGGAAAGCGGAGGGAGAAAATTAGCTGTAAGCAAAACAAAAATGTTTCTTAATAGTACTATTTCTGTAGTGTATGATTTTCATTAAATGCTGTAGAGTAAGGTTTTCTCAGTTGTGTTTAGGTGTAATTAGGATACTATTGTAAACGGTTGCTCCTGTTTTTTTTTCTCCTTTCTTCTCTCTTTCTTCTTGTTCAGTGTTAAGAAATGTAGGCACTGCAATGTAAAAAAAAAAAATCTGGTTAAAACAGCATGACAAAAGAAAAATGAATGTGCTTTTCCTCATTTTTGCATGGGGAATGACTGGATTAAGGCTCTTAGCTTGATCTAGTAACAAGCTGTAAGAGAAAGGAAGTAAATTAGAAAGAACATTGGATATTATAAGGCTTTTTTTTCCTAGCAAATACATGTATGTTTAATAGCAGTTCTGTATCTGGTGTTCATGTCTCCATGGAGACAATCTGATAAAGAGAAATTGGCTAGGAAATAATGTGTTCTGAAAGCATTAAGGTGCTCCCCAGCTGAGAGCACTGTAAAGGTAAGACAAAACCAGACAGCACATAGTAGAAGCACAGGCTGCACCGTGCGTCTTAGCATGAATAACCTTTCTTTTAGGTTAACTCAAGTTTGCAAGTATGGCTGTCAGTTTGGGACAGTTGTTCCTATTAGGAGGGTAAAACTTCAATATTTGAAGATGTACATAGATTTATGTGTTAGCAATAAGTTAATAGGTTTTAGAGGAGTATTGGGGTGTGTTTGTTTTTCTGTTTGAGGGCTTTCGATAAAACAAAAAGTTTTGTAGGATGTGACTTAGGCTGAAGTGGATATGACAAGAAACAACTGTATAAAAGTTCAACCTGCCAAACAGTGTATGCATGTAACACAAAAGATGGAACTAGACATTTAACAAAAAGCTATTATACATAAAAGTTGGGAATAAATATTTGTGGAAGAATGAAATATTCCAAGGTTAGAGGTAGAGGAGACTCAGTTACTAACAGGATAGGAGGAGATGAGATAAAAATATGTATAAACATTGTACAGGAAAGTTTCCATGGCTAGATGTTATTCCTGTGAAGTTTGGAAGCTAGGAGGGAAAAACTGATAAAGATCTGGGAGGTTTTGTTTAACACTAGTTTATGAGGAGGAGAAGTACCAACATCCGGGAAGAAAGTGGTGGTAAGCTGTAATACCTGAAGAAGGTAAAGATGCCTCCGGTCCAGCTTCATACAGGCCCATTTCAATACTAAACCATAATTATAAGGTGTTTATGTGGATAATGGCTAAAAGAATGGCAAAAGTGATTCAGAAATTGGTAGATATGGATCAGTGTGGTTTTATGCAGAGGAAGCAAGCATTTCACAACATTAACAGAACACTGACAAGCCAGATAGAAGCAGAATGCAAGAAGATGCCACTGTTGTTGGTGGGACTTGATGCAGCGAAAGCATTTGACAGAGTAGACTGGGACTTTATGAGCAGGGCAATGGAAGCATTTGCATTCCCTGATCAAGTTATAATGTTGCTTAGCAGGATATATGAGAGTTCTGAGGCAAGTATGTTGCGTGCTTTCTGATAATTTCTGCTTGAGCAGAGAGACCAGGCATGGATGTCCTCTTTCCCCTTTGTTATCTGCATTATATTTAGAACCATTGGCGAAGAAGATAAGGGATTCAGAAATTCAAGGATATAACTGGTATGGTAGTCAAGAACAACTGTCTCTATTTGCAGAGGATATTATTGTATACCCGATAAAACCAGAAAAAGACAATACAGTGTTGTAGAACCTTTTGAGACCATTTCAAATCTTTTTGGGTACAAAATTAATGAAGCTAAAACAAAGGCAATAGTGGTAAATTATGTACTCACACACAAATTGGTTCAGCAATATCCATATTTATAGGGACATGATAAAAATGAAGTATTTAGGAGTATGGATAAAAAATTATTTCAGTGTGGCAGCTAAGGATATGTGGGAAGAGACTAAACAAAAGATGACATAGAAACTGAGAAATTGGAAGCTCTGTTAAATGGATATGGATAGTAAAATACAAACAGTTAAAATGTTTTTGGTCCCCTTAGTCTTATACACAGGTCATGCATATTTTTCTCAACAAGAGGAGAAGTTGTGGATAGCAATTAATAAAGAGCTGAAGGATTTTATCTGGGAGGGGAAGATGGCAAGAGTCGAGTGGAGTAAGTTGATTCTTCCAGTAGAACAAGGCAGATTGGGATTACCCAGTTTGTAGGGGTATTTTAGAGCTACACAGTTTAAAGCTCCTATACATAGTATAAGCAGTAAATTGTAATTCAAAGTGTAAATGGATGATGATGAATCAGGGAAAAGCTCAAGAACCAAGGAGAGACTGGGATTTTGGATGCAGATCTTTAAGGAGAATGACAATAATCATACAGAATGGCGAAAGAAAGGAGATTCTGTTGATAGGGATGACTGCAATTAGGGATACAGACAACAGGCAAGAGGGGGCTGGAATTTATTAGAGAAAACTAGTAAAGGAGCCAAGATTTTGGGAGCAAGTAACTAGAGAGGGAAAGGTAATAGAATGAGAAGAATTTATTTGGACAGCAGGTTACAGCTTGCCTTCTCTTTCAAGGATTGATATCAGAGTATAGGCAAAGAGAAAGAAATAGGGGGGCCCTAAATGAAAGACCAGCACTGGTATAGTTTTTAGTAGAATCAAGAACAGAAGCTGCCATTAAAAAAGGAGTAATTAGTACAGCATATAAAATATTGCATGGTAACTGTAAGAATCAGTCAAAGGAGGTTAGAAGGGATTGGAAAGAGAGGCTGGATAAGCAATTCACAAGGAAACAATGGGGAATATATGTATGTATGTCTCCCAAATGTGCAACAACATCTGTTTGCATAGATATATTTATACCCCTAGTAGACTCCAGATAATTATTCCTGAGGTATACAGGAAATGTTGGTGGTGTGATAGGAAAGAAAGAGGTAACTGGGAACATATTTTCTGGGAGTGTAATGAGTTGGCAGAATTTAAAGATTCCCTGCAGACTATTATATCGGAAATACTGGGTGAGCAAATTGGTGTAACTAGGGAAATGATTTTTCTGAGCTATGATACAGAATCAGAATTGCCTAGACATAGTAAGGCCTTGCAGAGTCTAAATATCAAGGCTGCCCAAAAATGTGATTACTAGAAAATGGAAATCAAAGTATAAACCAATTGTAGTAGAAGTAGTGAATATAGTGACAGATAAAATAACTGGAATTGGGATCTTTAAAAAATTGTAGGAGCAAATTACATAGAAAAAGTGGGAATTGTGGGAACAATCCATACAAGGGAGGAATAAAGTTTTAAAAAAGGCAGGAGTTGAATGAGCTATGTAATGCTGGACAGTGATGGGATAGATTATACGTGATGTATAATGTTTGCAGCTAGGATTGTGACAATATGGTTTGTGATGTAAAATGCTTACAGCTGGGATTATGTCAGTATGGTTTGTTTTCATTTATATAAATGTCTGATTACCTCTATCATAAGTGATAATTTAATAAAGATGTTTATTGTTTTAAAAAAACATTCACTGGAGTGATCACAGTACTTGGAGTATATGACCTTAATAAAACCATAGCTCATTTCAGCATTATTTTTCTCACCATCTAGTTAAACACGTTCAAGATAGTTTGCAGGTTACATTGCTACTGATCCAGTGAGATGCACTCTGAAAAGTTCTACGAACATTTCACTCTGCAGTAGTTTTACTGGACTAGCTACCATGAAGGGTCATTTTAAGCCTAGCCAGTAATTCTAGATCAGAATCAGACCCCTACTTTTTGGTTATAAGGTGAAGATCTTAACCATTATGCCAAACACTTTCCTTATAGACTTCTAAAGAAGCAAAGAACTTCTGAAAACTTTAGTTAACATGCCAAATAACTGGATGTGTCTGCAAGCATCAGTCCTCCACTGTCATGTCTCACATGAAATACTAAAAAACAATCTGTCTCCTTGTACATGTTAATAATTAATTTACAACTGTATTAGTCCATTGCCAGGATCTTCATCCAATGCAGTCTTGAAGGCATTAGCAGGCAGTTTACCTGAGAACATCACACTGTCTGGCATCACTCCTTCACAACATGATGAAGGCAACCCAATTTTAACACTCAGACTACATGTCTAGAGCATTCAAACAAATTACTAATCAAGAAACTCTGTGCAAAACTTAAAGCAGCAGGCTCTCTTTCTACAGATGTTCTCTCTCTCTCTCTTTAGATATTCTAAAACTGAAGCTGAAGACATAGTAATTTTCTCTGTGTGCTTATCAGATGGAACCTTATTGAACATATGGTACCCACAGTATGAGAAGAGTCTATCATGTCCCTTTCTGACAAAGTCTGTCATGCCTAAGAAGGACAGACATGAGCAGGAACTCCATGAGCTATGTAGTCAAGAGTGCTGGCATGGAATAGGTTGGGCTATCCTGAAAATATGCCTAAAGTGGGTACTGATTATACTGTGTACCAGTCAGAAATCTTATGTAGAATATCAGTGATCCATTCCAGTAAGGTCTCTGCTTCAAGTTATGCAGAAGCCACGGTCTTATCTTTATAATGAGTGGCCTGTCCAGTCCAACCTATCTCACTATTTAGAGGACATTAAAGAATCTCAAGGAGTGAGGAAGCTGTAAGATTCTTTGATGCTAAGATTGTGCCTGTCCATGGCCATTATCCATTGAGTATATCAGAGGTATGGGTACAAAGTATCTTCATGTCTTTAGAGCCAAGTTTAATTATGCAGAGTATAATGGAGTCATGTAGTTTTAGATGTCTGAGCAAACAGTTATAGATTAGTCCAGAGCTGTATCAGGCTGGTTAAGGTCTGCCTGGAGTCTCTTGGCTTGATCGTATTGTAGGTGGTATGGGCTTCACTAAAGTTAAGCTTATTCCTTGTAATTTAAAAGACATCTTTATAATACCTAAACATCTTTAGAGCCACAGAGTCTGAAAAATGTCACCCTGTTTAATTTCCATTTCTGGGAAAGGACATAGAGAAAGTAGCATATGATCAGCTTTATTTTTATTTTGAACCACTTGCCTTTCAGTATGTTTTTAGATCAGTTCTGAATACTGATAAAGCCCTATTAGGTAGAGAATGTGTGGTGAAGGATTAGTGATTATATCCCATCCTGCTTCTTTATGATCTTTCAGCAACATTTGAAATTGTGGACCATAGATGCTGTTGTACCACCTTTGCAGCAATGGTGTTTTGACTTCCACGGTTTTACTGGTTGTTTTTCCCCTTAGCTGTTGGGCTGCTTTCATTGGATTGTCTCTGGGTAAATAAATGTAGTAATCACTTTCATATTTCGGCCTTCCTTATTATTCATGGTTTACATGCTTCCATTAAGACAAGTCATGTGAGTTAGAGGTATTCAGGATGACTGCCTTGCATGTTATATTTATGTATGCATTTCTTTCCCAGGACGACTGTCTGTACATCCTCAGCTAAATGAATATTAGTCAACTTAAACCTGAAAGTGGCACAGTGTTTCTGTGTGCCAGTCTGTGTTTCAGAGACTGCTGACATGACTCCTTATTTTCTTTGGTGATAATAACTTGGAATTCATGACCTACCTCCATTTCTTCTTTATATCTCTTCAGTCTTCATAAACGTTGTCCCTACTCAATTGGATGCACTTGAACAGTTCTATAAGAATGTGGCAAAGTTTGCAGCAAATCTACCATACAGAGCGCACCATTGTAGAGTACTCAAACATTTAAACTGGTTAGAGTACCCATAATCTTACTTATATATGAACATTAACTAGCTACAGAATACAGAGCTCCCCAAACAAATGCCCTAGTCATCAACATTTTGTGCAGCTATATTCACCAAGTAGAAATCTTCGTTCTTCTGATAAATCACTTCTTAAAATATTTAAATCCAACAGCACAGCTGTTAACTCTTTTTACTCTGCTTCTTTTTCAAAATATGGAACAATATACCTTATACAATTAGACAATTTTACTCCATTTATCTATTCAAATCAAAATTAAAAGAATTCTTATCAGATACTTGGTTATGTATGTGCCTGTTTCCAGCCTAATACTCTTAAACCCACACTGTCAGTTCATACATATAATATTTTAATTATTTATACCTGGGATTGTTATTTTTTAATACTATTTTCAATTTATATAACTTCACCTTTTTTAGCTTTTCTTCTCCTGTTTATATATATATACATTTTTTGTCACTCTATTTTTTCTGTTCTACTTTGACTACACTTATTAATGTACTTTATTGTTATAAAAAATTACTAGTTATGTTAATATAGCATTTTTATAAATATTATAAATGTTTTTATAGTTTTGGATTCTCTGAGCTTTTCTCCCCTGTTCTTTGCTGGAAAGGGTCTTTCTTCTGCCTAGTCAGGCTATATCCTCTTAAACAAATGCAAAATGAATATAAAGCATCTTGGTGTTTATTGATAATTTTATGTCAATTAAGTAGCAGTAGACAGCAATGTCAGTGAGTCTTTACATTCCATTACTTGTGTTTGCTGGTAGGAGAGAGCAGTCCTCTGTAGTTTGCCCTTTTAAGTACCTTAACATTCTACCTGCCGTCTGTTCTGGCCTTGCGCTTTACCTACCTGTCCCATCTCCTTTTGAATGCTTATGTGGATTTTTCCCCACCACTTGTTCCAGTAGTTCACTGCTTAGGATTAACACTTCCTATGAAAAGTACTTACTTTCAGACATGCAAAAATTAGTTAGCCAATGTGGTCTAATGCCCCCCCCCCTCCTTTTTAGGATGACCCCTTTGCATCCTCCTGGCATGATCCTGTGCATCATTATCATGTCCCCATCTCTTCTGGTCTCATTTAGGAGGTGTTTTGGCTCCTGTAACTTATAGTTAGTCCCCCTTCTTTTTTATCACACGAGTCTTTCAGACAGTTTTATCCTGGAGTCTTCTCAGTCCTATATGGTGTTATATGGTGTTCATACCTGCAGAAGGTATCTAAAATTACATTTACATATGGAGAAAAAAAGGAAGTGCATGGTACATGTGATAAAGTAGCAGTGCTAGATGAGAAGTTCCATGATGTGATAGACCAGCCAAACAATGACTGATCCCAAGAAAAATGCAAAATGTAAGATATACAAATTCAGAAGTATGGAGCAAAAAGAAAATTCATTATATCAAGACGAGGACACCAAATAAACTGTGAATATATTAATATTAATGAAACTGAGACACAGATAATTCAGCCTTGTAGTAGGTGGAGGATGAAGAAAAGAAAACACTGGGTGAGCCAGATATGATCTTAGATAAGCTAGTAGATGTTGTGAAACACATTGGCACACCAGAAATTCAGGTAAAGGGGATTGAAGAATGCATAAAAAGGTAATACAGTAAAAGTGGATAGACGAACAGGCAGTGAAAAGTTCAGACACAAAAACAAAATCTATAAATGCAAAAAAAGGAGAAATAGGGTAGAAAACACAGTGTAGGTATTGCAATAGATTCTGTCCTCCTAACGAAAATAAAATCAGGCAGGAGCAAAAACAAATACTTAAAATTATATAATCTAAATAGTAAAGATAATGTGAAGAAGCCAGAAATTACATTAATAATACAAGAGCAGGGAATAAAACTGTAGCTAGACAGAGGACCCTTGATGAAGATAGTATTAGAGGAAAACTGTTGTTGGCTAAGGCCATAGTCAACTATGAAGTAGTGTAACTCAAGGACATATGCAGTCATGGCAGTCAGACGAGTTGAGGTGAAGAGTTATTTCAGTACTGCAGCTAGAGTGGGGCACAGTCGACAACTTAGAAGAGTAGCCGATCAGGCTTGAGTGCAGAAATGGCATTCATTTTAGCAGCTGCAGCTGATATTGAAACTTGAATGAATGTTTGTGGTGTGATTATGGATTTGCAGACTCCCAGGGTTGCAAATAATCTAGCTACAGCATTGGATTATTTCACCATGAAGTAAAGGAAAAAATGGTAAAAACCCTGGTACCATCAGTTACCAGATGTAACACCATCTAAGCCTGTGAGTCTGTTTCAGGTCCGGAGTTCTGTGCATATGAGAGTTACAGATAGATCTAGTGAAAGAGAGAGCGACTGAGAATCCTGGCATCACTAATGGATGACATCAAAAGTGAGATCACTGGTGCTGAGGTATGTATTAAATTAGACCACTGGTCAGGACATCATCATCTTGAACTTTACAGAGCAGTAAAAGCATCCCAACTTCCTCCATTCAACCAGGTATAAACAGGTCAATACTGACATTAAGGCAAATTCTGCTGTTAAGTCTTTCAGTTTGTGAAGCAACAAGTAGAAGAGGGTGTAAAAAATGCCAAGAATTGTAACGATAACATTATAGCTAATGGCAAAGATGAAACCGCATATGATGCAGTTCTGAGAAAGCTTCCATACTGAGTAAAAAGAATGGTTGTACACTAAATAAGGAAATAATTGTTTGAGAAGAATAATCCTTGAGTTCTGTGAGGTTATATGTTTGGCAAGTCACCAGACTCAAAGAAGGAGAAAGCAGTACCTGACATGACACTTGCAACGCATGCTAAGAAAGAGTATAACATCTTTATAATAAAGAGAACTGATGAAGGAAAGATGCTTTAGTTTTGTTGTAAAATAAGCAGCAGCAGCAGCATCGGAAGACCTGAAAAGTTATTTATAGTGTCTGGATAGTGAGTAAATAAGCAGCAACACTATTAATGTTACTTGCCTTCGTGTAGTTTTTACTGAAACCTCTTGAAGTAGCTGCACCAGACAACATGTAACGATTCCTGCTTTACTCAATAACTTTAAAAATGCATACCTCATGTTCTGTATTCAGTTTTCCGTTTAAAAAATTTTATATATTTTATACACATATGTAAGTTAGTTTGCATTATGTTACCCTGGGGGGATTCAGAGATATTTTTTCCAATGCTGTTAATTGTCTAATATAAGTCTGTCAAATTGCATAATGGAGTGAGTCTCTGATTCTGAAACAAGGTAAAGCCACTCAGTGAAACAGTTCACCAGTGGCTAATTAGCATATCAATGAATGAAATACTGCACTGTCAAACCTGATTGCACTAGCGTTTTCCCTGTCAACTCACCCATTGCAGTAGCTAATGCCTATATGTGTACACACACACACACATATACATCCATTCAGCCGCATTCACACCCACCCCCATTCAGCCACATTCATAGACACACACAAATATGTCAGCACACTTCCTCATCAAGGCACCACTATACTTACCTCTAGTAGTGGTACATGCGACAACCAGTGCCACAGAAATAAATGGGTGTACAACATCTTTGAAGGTATGACTTCTTCCTTACCATGAAAAAAATACCACAACGAGCCATTCTCTGAATTACTGTGCAAGTTTAATCCAGAGTCGCTGCCATTTCTGGCGGCTAACACATGACTAATTAGCATCAGCCAATCCCCAGGAATGATGCATTTGCATGTGGTTTCTATAGAGAGATCCCTTTCTAAACTATAGCCACCATTGTCAGAAAACGTAGCAGGAGGGCCGTCTCTGAATCCCCTAGACTTATCATGATGTGTAAACCTTCAGGATTAAAATGTCCATGACATCGTAAGCCTTTCTGAATCCCAGGGTTTGAGTGTTTACTGTTAAACGTAATTATATACTAACTGTGGGACCTATTCATGTCAAATATTTTTTTTTTTTCATATTTAAAAGAAGATTTAGTTAGTAACATTAGAA
>NC_056744.1:222021733-222216733 GCF_019279795.1 Protopterus annectens
TATATTTTGCATACAAATAACCCAGAGATAAGCCGAAACAAAGATGTGTTGGAATATTTACATGTTCATCTCTCCATCCTAACACGTTCTATTTATTTTGTAAAAGAGAGCAAGATCCCTGAAGCAGGTGTTTATATCGTTGAACTTATGAATGTGTAGCAGATCTGACAGAATAGAGTCTGTTAAAGCTCTATATGCAAGGCAGAGGTTGCTTATTAGAAGTCTTTGAAGTAGCTACAGTATTCTTTTATTTCTGTGATATAATATGTGATATTGATGTTGAATAATACAGGTTGGTGGTTATTTATTGTACATTTCTTTAAATCAAGTTGCATATTCCTAAAATGTTGACGTTGAGTTCATTATAATTATTTCTTGGAAAATAAAAATATATATACATGTATATACACACACACATACATTTCTGTACTGTAGCTAATGGAATGTACTCCAATGCCAGACATTATTCATTTTTTAAATCTTGGCATGGCAGAGGTGATAATGAAGAAAGTAATTATGATGCTTTCTTAAGCTCTGACATTTTGCCATCAAATGATAATACCACTGTAATGTTTGACAGACCACTTCAAATAAGCATTCCCATTTGGACAGCTGTGCTTATCCATCTATCATATAAAATTAAAAAAGTAATGCTGTTTCTTTTTCACAGAACGTCTAAGAAGTAATGTATAAATTAATTTATTAATGAGCAGGTTTTTAGTTAATTCAACTCTTTCTTTACAAATGTAACACAATGTGGACAGTTGCAATGAATGTGTATGTGCTAGAAGGATATGTATATAGTAGTTTAATGTGATTTAATTTAAGAGTTTGCAGATTTTAGAGTTTTTCTTTAAAAATATTTTATTATCTTTGTTAATGGCATCTATATGACAACATCGCAACATTAGCTAATCAAATAACTAAAGCTCGATCTTGTAATATCAAAACCGGAAAATGTTGAACGGCTGTTTCAACCCAGGGAAACACTTCCCTTGGCCGCATCACAAGAAAAAAAACTTTAGATCGAAATCAAGTGTGCCCTCCACACCCCCCCTAACTAAATATACCAACTCCGAGATCGCTCCATATTGGAGAAAAGGGCATAATCCACATAATGGCCAAGGGAAGCACTTCCCTGGGTTGAATCGGCTGTTCAGCATTTTCCAGTTTCGATATTACAAGCTCGAGCTTTAGTTATTCAATTAGCTAAAACTTTGATCTTGTAATATAGACCCTATTAATGCACTACAGACAGTGCAGTGACTGCAAAGCAATAACAACTGTATGAAAGAAGGATAGCAATGAGTTCAGCCTGCATCTCCTAGCATCTGCTGTATTTTGATGTGTTGCTTCTTGGGCTTATTTTGGTGACTGCACTGCATACATTAAGGCTTGTATACCTGCCTTTCCAAGGCAGCTAAATTGACTGTGAATTTGCTGTGATGCTGACCCTTTAATGGATTTGGCTTATCTTCCAAACATTGTCATTAATGCAATGGCTGATAGACTTATAGCCTTTTATGTTTGCTGTCCAGCTAGCAGCTAATTGTTGAAATAAAAACAAGTTTGACTTTTTGTTTGAGTTGATGGTTTGATACTTGGAAATACCTGTTGCCTACTCAAGCTTGTATTCCTTACCTTACAGGGTGTCAAGGACCATTCATATGCAGTGTTTCATTCAAAACCTATCAAAGCAAAAGAAGAAGACGACCATCCACTGGTGCAGGAGTATGAAGATGAGCTTTCCATCCGGATAGGTAGACGTGGATTTCAATCAGGCAAGCATCCTGTCATATACCATAAAAGCCTTTACTTTGCAACAAACTGTAAAAGCACACACACACAGGCAAAGGCTAAATAGCCAGTGTAATTAAAATGAAAAGCACAGGGTACAGTGGTGGCAGGTTCATTTCTTTTTCTTACATTCAAAACCAGTTGCACTATAAATACAATTTATATTCTGAATTTGTCATGTGCCTCTGGCTGATACAATCTTATTACAAAGAAACGTAATGCCTTATAGACTGGCAAGTAATACACTCACCATCTGCTTTTGAGCCGGTTCCAGGAAACTGGTACTGCTCTGGAGGTTTGCTTATTGCTTTAAACATAACATTTTGCACAGCTTTGTGGAAAGTGGTTCATGTCATCTAAACATTAATGCAGAACATCAAGAAAAGTCAAAAGGGGCTGTCTGTAAGGAAAGGAAAACTGTACCAGAATTATGTAGTGCAATCCTGTTTATCTTTCTGAAAGATGTTTCTGCAGAGATGAGTAAAATAAATTCATCTGCTTATCTTTATTCTGAACTAAATCATAGGTTAGCATATTTTCAGTTGCCTAAAGTAAGGGGCTGTGGTTGCTGTTATACTAGAAATGAAATTCCAAAAGTTAAAATGCAAATATCACTTATGGTTGTGCTGTAGCCCATCTTAGTGGCTGTTTAGTCTCAAAACAATAGAAAGAAAGCAGTAAGTTGGTGACGTGTCTTGTCTTAAAATGAAGGCTCACATTTCAAGAAACATTCTGTGGGACTTTGTCTCCCATTTTGTCAAATTCCAGTACTGAATGTAAGTGACTTCTGTGCATTGGCTCAAGGAATCATGTGTCTCACAGAAGGACTACGTAACTGGTTTTGAGATCTGAACCTGCTGCCATACTTTGATGGCTTTCTTGTCTTGTCTTCAGAAGAGAAAATCATGGTTCCTTGTTCTTTGTGATTATTTTCCTTTGTTTGAGTTTCCTCTCACTCTTCTTGCAGTGGCAGTTGCATTTTCACAGGAGTGTCACTGAAAACATGAAGGGAGTGCATGTGCTGTAAAGAAGATAATGTATTTTAGATAAGGTGGTCATGGGGGTACTGGTTCTGCTCTTGGGAACATTCAGCTAAGTTTTCCTTTCTTTGTATGGCCTCAGAGCACAACTGGTTTAACTGAAGGTGCATTGGGTGCTTGACAGAAACATAAAAAATTGATTTCACTCGTGTTTGCTTTTTCTCTGATAGAAATGCCAGTGGAAGCACAAGTAGAATTCCAATCTTTTTATGTTTTATTAAAAGCTAATCTCTTCATTGCAGATATCATAAAATATCCCGTGTGTATTTATATTCAGAAGAATCAGTGATCACAAGTTTTTTGCATTTTGTAGTACTTAATGTCACTTGTCACTTAATTGTGAAGGTTTTGTTAGCCACTGATTCAGTGCCTGATCATAAAATAGTCAGTTAACCTTGTTAGATGCTTGTACTGTTTTGCATGTGACCTAGGCACAAAGAGAAGCCCACTGGCAGCAGAATACTATATGTGATCTGAGATCTCCAGGTGGAAAGGAGAAATTTTTTTTTCTTACGTTAACTGTTTTGAAAGTATGACAAAAGTAAAGCTCGTCTTTAGTGATATAATGAAGCTTAATAGCTTGGTGTCTGAAAATACAATTATCTTTTTTACATACCTGATACGGCATTTCTGATCAGACTTTGTGCTCATTTTATTCCTTGTGATATTTTAGTTATTTATGACTAGTGACAGATGGTGCAGCATCTGGTGTGCGATATAATAAATCTGGTATAATGTTTTTAACAGGTCTTAGATTATGCCAGTAAATGGGATATTGGAAACTGAGATGGCATTCAGGAAAATAGAAAACATTTAGTGAAAAATGTTCTGTGCTGAGTTTCTGCAAAACTTCTTTTGTGTTGTTATAGGAATAACATTTCAAAAAAATTTCTTTGTAAATACGTACTATGTCAGTCAAGCAAAAATACCTAATTGTAGCCATTCAGAGTTAGATCGTCATGCAATATTTGGAGAAACTGACCTGAGGAGTGGGGCATCACAGTGGCACAGTGGATAGTATTACTGTCTCATGGTGCCTTACTCTCAGGTCTGACTCCCAGACAGGGTGTTCTGTATCTGTAGTGTGTATGTCCTCCCTGCTCTCTTTTGTGGATCATTGAACACTCCATTTTCTTCCCACATCACAGAGAGATCTCATAGGTGAACTGGCAAGCCTCCAAACTGGCAGCTTTTTGGCATGTTGTATGTGATAGAGCTTGTGTGTGTGTGTGTATATGTCATATGTGAGTATGTGCTTATATCTTGAGATAAACTGGCTTCGTATCCAGAATTAGTTTCTCTGCCTTATATCTTCTATCTGCTGGGAAAAATTCCATATCACCCATGACATTTAACAAGATAAAATGAGTAAAAATCCTTACGTCACAAGATGGGTTGCCAGCTGGCTCACTGACAGAACCCACACTTTAAAAGTTGCAGACTCCAAATCTGACTTCAAACCAGTGACAAGTGGAGTGCCACAGGGTTCAGTCCTGGGACCTCTCCTGTTTGGTATCTACTTCTCTGAAGTACAGGCTAACACAGAAGGCCTTTATTAACGGTTCGCAGATGTCTGCAAACTAGGAGCCATAGTCGAGTCCCCAAATGATGTGGACATCCTACAGAAGGGCCTCACTGAGACAGATGCCTGGTGTCAGAGCCATGTTGGCCTCAAGCTCAATGCCAAAATGTGCATTGTCACCCCCTTTGGTAAAAACTCTGTACCCATAAACTGCCACATAGGCAGCAGTCTACTTAACGCCGAATGTGTGATAAGAGACCTTGGGACCCAGGTGGACAGTAGTCTCTCCTTTGATAATCACATCGCCACAGTAGTCAGGACATCCTTCTACGTGACACACCTTATCACAGAAGGGTTCTCATCTTGGAAAAAAGAGGTCATTGTTCCCCTCTACTTGACACTCATAAGTTGGTACTAGGCTATTGGCCCTAGGGCCTATACAAGCCTAGCCATAACAATTCCCTGGCTATTTCTTCCCACACTATTTACTTCCCTGGTCCCCTGTCTAGCAGGGTGACTAACAAGATCCCCAGGGTGAATTTCCTTTCTCCCATCCAATCGTCAAGGTTCCTTTTGAAGAGGGCCAAGGAGGCGCTCTGCTTGACATGCATGGGCAGACTATTCCAGAGTCTGGGGAGTCTCTGGGTCAGGAACCTATCCCTCCAGCATGTTTTGTTTATTGTGATGACAAGATTTAGATCCCTGGAATGTGTGGCTCTGAGGGATTGGGATTTCTTTAAGTGTAGCATGTCCAACAGCTCTAGGGTTGACATGGCGTTGTATGTTAAGCAGAGATTGCCTCTGAGTAGACGATATGCGACAGCGTATAGCTGGAGTTTTTTAAGGCGGTCAGCATAGGGCATCTGCTTTAAGCCTGTGATTCTTTTAGTGAGGTATTTCTGCAGCCTTTACAATTATTGCAGATGTAACAACGAACAAGAACACTATAAGAGACTACTTCGTAAAATAAACAGACGTTTAATGACTCCAAATTAATGTTAGCGCTTTCGGCTAAATCAAATATTTAGCCTTCCTCAGACAAACAGCAGAACAGGAAATGACATTTCTTAAAATATATGTATAGAACCAATTGAAATAAAGTGCATTTAGTAATTAGTTGTAACTAAGGTTACCTTAAAGTAGTATAATCCATTGCAAACATAAGCCTTGAATAAAGGTAAAGATAGAGTGCCTCTATAGGCATTGCAACGGAACAGCAAGTGATACTTTGTTGCAAGTAACTCCATTCATCAAAATATTTACACAGATGTTAAACTCTATAATTACTGGATTATTTAATCATACAACTTGCTTCATACTTATGTGATGTGTTAAAAATGTTATAAAACAGTGAATGATAAACTAAAAAATATTTGTGTATATTTTAAATTGTTACCAAAAATATTTCCACAATTTGGAACATTATTTCCACATTTAAACATTAAAAATACTGATTAGTTTTGCCCGAAAATTCCTGTACAATAATCATAAAATAATACAATTTTACATTAGTGCATTCTGTTAGGGAATAATTGATGTTGGGTCCATTTCATATCCAAATGTGAGATACCTTCCCTATATGTGTTATCTGTTATACGATAACCATTTTAATACACATTTTATTGATAGGTTGTCATTGATGCCAGGTAATAAATGTGCTCTAGTTCGTACCTGCCACATCAATTCATCTATCTCTAACCTAATTTGCCAGGGCCACCCATTGGATCTGGCATTCTTTGTTGGAGTATAACAAAGTTGAAGGAATGCCCTGTATTGCTAATAATATGCTTAGCTAGGGCATTGTTCACATCCCTTCTGCTAATAGCATAAATGTGTTCGTGTATTCTGGTCTTGAATCTACGCTCTGTCTTGCCAATGTAGAAAGCTTCACATTGGCTACACAGAGCAGCATATACCACAGATTTTGATTCACAGTTATAATGCTTGCTTATTTTATATGTCCTATCTTTAATGTTGAACTGAGTGCCCACTCTAATAAATTTGCATTCTGCACAGGCACCACATTTGTACATTCCTTTGGGGCGCTGAGAAATGAACTAACATTAATTTGGAGTCATTAAACGTCTGTTTATTTTACGAAGTAGTCTCTTATAGTGTTCTTGTTCGTTGTTACGCTCTTTTGGTTCAACAGTTTTTTCGTTTGTGATTATTGCAGATGTCTTGAGAGGTACATACCAAATGGGGCATTGTATTCTTTAATGGGTCTAATGAGGGATGAGTACAGTGGGACAATAACCTCCTTTTTTTCTGGATGAAAAGCTCTTAGTGGTGAGGTGTGCCACATAGAAGGATTTTCTGACTGTTGTGGCAATGTGATCATTGAAGGTGAGACCACTGTCCACCTGTGTTCCTAAGTCTCTCATTACACTTTCGGTGTTTAGTGTACTGCCACCTATGTGGTAATTCACGGGTACATGTTTTTTCCCCAAAGGGGATATCTGTACATTTCTTGGTATTGAGCTTGAGCCCATGGCTCTGGCACAAAGCACCTGTTTCTGTAAGGCCCTTTTGTAGACCCATTATAGAGTACAATGCCCCTTTTGGAGTGTACCTCACAAGACATCTGCAACAGCTGGAAAGGCCACAGAAGTACCTCACAAAGAGGATTACTGGCCTCAAACATTTGCCCTACACTGACCGTCTCAAAACGCTCCAGCTTTACTCCATAGCATATTGCCTACTCCGAGGTGATCTCTGCCTAATTTATAAAGCTATGTCAAACCCAGAGCTGTTGGACATGCTGCACCTAAAGAAATCCTAATCCCTCAGAGCTACACGCTCTAGGGATCTAAACCTTGTCACCACAATAAAGAGAACATGCTGGAGGGATAGATTCCTGTCCCAGAGTCTTCCTATACTCTGGAACAAGCTACCCATCTATGTCAAGCAAAGTTGCTCATTATCACTCTTCAAGAAAAATCTTGATGAGTGGATGGGAAATAGGAAATACACCTCGGGGATCACTTCTGTGGCTCTGCTCGACAGGGGCACAGGAAAATAACTTTCTTGGGTGGTGTAAGCCAGGAGACCTTGTTGGCTAGGCTTACTTAGGCCCTTGGACCAGTAGCCTAGTACCTACCTATGAACCTATGAAAATGATGAGGAAGTGCTGATCCATCTGGCTAGACTGCATGTTACTGTACCCAGAGGTTGGCAGTAATCTTCATTTGAATATATTCTCATGCATTCTTGTTTAAAACCTAATGTCTCTCACTGATTTTACTGATGGTGTAGGTTAGTTTATATAGTACAGATGATAAGCATGTTTTTAAATGTCAGAGTGTACACGATGCTTACATATTGCATGGGTAGTGCAGTGAATGAGATGGAACCTGACGAAGTTGTAAAACAGAGAAGTGTTATTAGTAGCTGAAGCTTAAAGCTTCATATCACTTATATTTTAATAAAATTGGATGAACTTTCTGACCTATAGTTTCACACATCTGAGCATGTGCGCTCACGAAAGCAAGCAGTTAGGTAGTTGTTCATAGTTTCATAGGTAACTGCCCTTGCTAGCCATTTTAAGCAAAGCCAATTTCTATTGGTGATAATCAAATTTTGTATCTCTTGTCTGTGAGGCAAGCTGCTTAACCATTATGCCAATCCAACCAGAGGTACCTCTGCAACTCAGATGGTGAGGCTTTAGCTCAACAGGCATTCATCATATTATTCTAGGTCTTTGATTGCTACTGCCAATGATGGAGAGTATAGTGACACTGAAACAGTAGCTGCATATCTGTACACTTCGGGGGTTCAAAAAAAACAACAAACAGACTTTTTCACTAATGGGAACCAATGAGTTTACCTTAGCTGGTTAGCTGAATGACCTAGTAGGAAATAGTTATTTAATTAACCCCATTAATATAACTTCATGATGAGTTTCTAGACATTGGTGCATCTGTAATGATAGTGTTTTTTTCTTTTTTTGGTAGCTACATTTTAGTATTGAACTGTACTGTGTTCACATACGTACTTAATTTGCACTGCTGATTATTCAGTCTCATAGTCTCATACTTCTGGGATTCATGCATCTATAAATGACCTACACAAAACCCACAGAAATATAGTGATATATTTTGCCAGTGAGTAATGAGAGTGGCAGATTGGTTAGGAGGTAGCCTTGCCAACTTGTTCCCAAAACACAAATTTGAAAAGAGACAAAAAACAAACACATCCAACCACTCCTGCTCATTAAGCAAATGTGGAATGTGATTTTATCAAAGGGTCTGACTAAGATTAGGAGTGGAGACAGTGACTTTTCCAGGTATAATAGCAAGAGATGGAGAAGCTACAAATCTGAAACAATCCTGCTGGATGTGGTTGGCAGCACGTCTAATGACACATCAGCTGAGGCAGATGTGCATAACAAGCGTAGTGACACATCAGCTGAAGCAGATGTGCATAACAAGTGTAGTGACACATCAGCTGAGGCAGATGTGCATAACAAGTGTAATGAAATCAGCTGAGACAGATGTGCATAACAAGTGTAATGACAGTTCAGCTGAGGCAGATGTGCATAAGTGTAATGACACTTTGCCCTTCCTCTTTAACTCTATTCATTCTACCAGTTCCTAGGCAGTAAAGTGCATCAAAATGTTGTCCTTCCTTTCTGTTATCACTTCTAGTACCTGCATGCACAACTTTCTGTCTCTGTGCCTATACCCCTACTCCTAAGTTCCATTCATTGTTTTGATAATCATGTTTTGAACATTTTCTGCCAGCTTCATTTCGACTTCTTTGTGGGGGGTTTATATGATTTTAAGTACTGATACTTTCTGACCAACATGTAGTCTTCAGTCTTTTTCTTTAACAGTGTTTACATTCTTATACTCCTGGCAGACGTCAAGCCTTTTAATGTCTAACCTTTCTGCATCTGACCTTTGTACAGGGGAGCAATTTCAACATTTTTGCTGAAATCAATAGAAACTGGTGACAGGTTATACTTGGCTAAAAAGAGGTCCCATAAGCATCTCCTTTTAATGGCTTTGGTGTGAAAAAATATAAGCTTTTGTGTAGTTGGCACATGAATACTATAACACAGAGTGCAAAACACCTTGTGCTAAAGTTGTCATTACTGCAGTGGAAAGAGAAGTGCAGGCAATCTTTGGAGATAATTTCATAGGATCAGTCTAGTATTCGTTTGTAGACACCGGGTCTCAGAGATTCTTTGCTTGTCTTGGTAGGGAGATGCCACTAGACAATAGAATGAAATCTGGCCCCCTTAAAAATGCTATCTGACAAGTCATACCTGTATTTTGGAAGACCCATGAGAAGAAGGGTAATATTGTCAATTAATGTAAAGTAGGGCAGTGCATTGTACAAGGGATGGTCATTGGAATTAACAATGAGCATATGTGATATGCAGTCACTTGACTTCCTTCATTGAACCATGAAACTCAAACATACCTGCTCAAAAAGAGATTTTGGTCAAGCACACATAACAGTAAACATATATGTTAATTACTGGATGTTATAGTGACTTGCTGGCAGCAGCGGCCTTAGGTCAACTGGTGCCCTAGGCAAAAGGGCTCCACAGCGCCCCCCACATACCACCCAGGTGCCCCCAACCTGGTCTACCTACACCAAATAAATACTGGAAAAGCGCCCCTGCTACAGCGGCGCCCTAGGCGGCCGCCTAGTTGGCCTATGCCTAAGGCCGGCCATGATTGCTGGTTCCTGAGACCAGTTCTGTCTGAAATTAGCTATGCTTTTGCTGATTTGGATGTGATTTTCAATACAAAACAGTGATTGTAGGACAGTACAAGTCACATTTAGACAGTGTATAAGATGTTAGCCATACACGGTTGGTCTGGACAAGACTTGATTGCCAGAACGTTTCAGGTGTCGGTTTCTCCCTGAGGACTGTATTTTTTCCATCAATCTTGAAAGAGGCTGTTGTTAACCTCTGTCTTCAAAACTTCATCTCTTGATCCAACATGTTTAACAATTTCTGCTCACTCTCTAACCTTTGTTTTCTTGATGAGGTTATAAAGGTCATTTTGTTAAGACATGAGTACTGCCTCACAGTAAATAGGTTCTTGGATCCCTATTAGGCTGCATTTCATGCGTAACATTGCACAAAAATTGCTGTTATTCAAACAGTTAATAGTCTTGTAATCACTAGAGAGCAGTGGTGCTGTTCCATCTAGGTCCTGCTGGCTCCCTTAACAACATTTGCCACCAGTGATCATGGAATCTCGATTGAACATTTGCATTGTTATAGTAGCATCTTCTCTATAATCCTCACGTGGTTTACCCCTTGTCTCTTATGATCTTTTAGGTCTTTTGGGCTATCAGTACTTCTGCCCCATGCCCTCTTGTCTGTGGAATGCCATATGACTGATCTTGACCTCTCTTTTATTTAGTGTCAGTACTTCCTTTGGCAGAAAGATTGTATTAGGGCAAGAGGTTTCTTAAACCATTAATATTTTATAGTAAATGTGTACTCCTATATTGATGACTTAGAAACCATTCATCAGTAGCTTATATATAATTTGTCGAAGCTTAACTCCTTCAAAAAGGATGCGGTAGTGATTGATACCACCTTGCAAGATTTTTCTGCAGCCCCACTCAGGGCTGTTTCCTTTAAGGCAGTAAAAAGCATTAATCTGTTGCCAAGGTTGAAGGCATATGAGTGATCCTGGATAATCAGCTGCCATTTTGGGATCAAGTGTCAGGTCTAGTAAAATCATCCAGCTTCCATCCGCAAAGCATCTCCAGGAACAAGGCACTCCTGCATCAGCTGATTTTGCAGTAATAGTTCACACACTGGTCTCATCCAACATTGACTACAATAATGCTGTTTTCCTTGGAAATGCTTATTGGTACTTCACTTTGTCAACATGTTACATCTGTGCAACACAGCCTACACTGGCTCTGACTACATTTTTATGTCATTTTCCCATTCTTGGTGTTTGTTTGTGCATATATATGAGTGGGGCCTCTCTTACCTGGAGATACTGATCCAAACTACCCTCCTTGGACTTTTCACTCAGCCTCCTAGGGGCTGCTGCTGTTGTTTCTGCAGGTATGCCTGGAAACACGTTTTTTTTTTTTTTGCTCATTTTGCCCTGCACAAGTGTAACCTAGCTTAGAGGATTAAGGTTGTAATCTGTTAATGAGCCACTTCTTGAGTACAAGGTACAGGGTTTAATTCCTTTCACCTCCGTTAGAGGACTGTGTTACTCTGAACAAGTCAGTAAACCAGACCGAGCTCCTGGGGAACACTTGTGTCCAATGAACATATCAAAAGAAAGACAAAAAATTACTTCTGCTGTGGTGGTGGGAGTATTTTACAAGTCCTGCCTTTTCAAGCTGGCTTTCAGTAGTAGGACTGAACATTTTAAGCTCCCATGCAAAGGCTTTGTTTGGTTTTAAGATTTCCATTGCATTTTACTGTAATGTTTTAACAGTAGATTTTGGCATCCCCTATATTGTTATTTTATTTAGTGCTTCTTATGATTTATATTATTGCATTTTAAATGTTTTGTCTGTTTAATCTTTACGCTTGCCTCATGTATTTTTATGTTTCACCGTTTTCATTTTGTATTTGGTGGTTTCTGGTAAGGTACCTTAAGAAAATTGAAGTTGAAGAGCAATATGCAGTGAGATTAGCATACCCCCTAACACGTTTCTGCTGCTGTCTTACAAGCAGTGCATAGGCTGCTTAGATTGCTGCACTTCTGATGTCATCTAGGTGGTTGGCACCGCTGAGCCTAGCCTACCAAGCAAAGGGAGAGCCATTTGTGAGAGCTCAGGCTTTTGATACTCCAGCCAGTATTCCAGCACTGCAGATATATTCATAAACTCCAAGTTATTAGAATTTTGTATGGCGAGCGTTACTGTACCGTTCTCAACCAGTACATTAAATTCTGAAGTGGAGTACATCCTGGGAATTTAAATCCATGGTTCTCATTTTTGCCCCTTTTAAACATACCTCAAACATGCATTTAGGACAAAAGGTCTCTTTGCTTATGTGAAGATGTTTAGCATTGGAGAGCAGGGAATCACTATCTTTTTCCACAAATCTTTTCTTTTAACTGGTTCTACAGTGTCTGTTCACCCAAAAAGACCTCTGTAAAGCCAACCACTTTATCTATTTCTTTCTCTCAGCTGGCCCTTAGTTGATTGGATTCCACTTCCAAACAGGATTTCCACCTGATCAGGCAGAAAACATTTTGAGAAGTAGGTGGACTATCACTGTAAATAAATAAATAGACATACATGCAAATGGTTTACTATCATAATCTTGAAGCGGACTTGGTCAAATGATCGTATCATCAACCCATGTCTATGAAAACTGACAGTCTCGAACTCCAGTACTGTCGAATTACAAATTGAATGCGATTTTGGGATGAGCGTTAACTTGGGTTGAGATTTATACTTTGACAATATCGGAGTTCGACATTGTCACCGCTTGACCTCCGGACTTTGTTCAAAGTGGATTCAACTGAATCCACTTCAAGATTATGATAGTAAACCAAGCAAATAGTTATATAGCTAGACAAACAAGAAAACCATTAAACAAGTGTATATGTTTCAGAACAGTAATAATACTGTTTTGATCATGTCTTTTAATTAGAAACCAACTAGCCTTTTGTAAGTTGAGTTATGGATTTTTTTCTATGCTCACTTGTGTTTCTATATGCAGTTGGTTAATGAGATTCAGTGTGTGTGTGTGTTGGGGGGAGGGGGGGGCATTATGCAGAAATATCTCGATCCATATTGATTTATCGACAGGCAGTTGTACAGCTCCTAATGAACCAAATCCAAATTTTTCAGATTTTGCTGAGGGCAAGTCCCCTCATATAAAGGGAAATCCCCCAGAGTATGTATATTAACTCTATGATCACACAGTAGTTGTGAAAATGGCACTGTCGATGATCTTTGAAACCAGTATTCAACAATATTGACTGACTGATTCATGGTTTACACAACCTTCCATCATATAGTTGTCAAGTTCCCAAATATTCTGTGCAGCTACCTTATTGCAAAAGAAAGTGGAATCAAGCACTCATTAACACTTTTGCTCTCAGTAACCATTGTTTTCTCTCTCATATGCAAAGTGGTGAATACACCTGTGGTCTAACGCCAGTGGAGAGGTGCTGATTAAAATAAAAAAAAAACATGAAATATATTCATACAGAAACTGTTTAGCATTCACTAATCAACAGGTTTATTAGTGCTAAGCATCTACAAAATTAATGTGTAGTTATAAAAAATAAGCACATAGCAACACTGGTTCATTTGATTCTGTTTTTAATACATTAGCAATTTTAATCTTAAAAGTAGTTTGTCATGTTAAAACTTTGAAATATTTTAAGGTTTGATGATTGCTAATTGTTGCAATCTGTCTGCGCATAAATGCTAGAAATATAAAAATATAAGTAAAAAAAGATATTTTTTGATAACGAATGCTTTTTATTGAGTTTCCCTAAAAAAGTAAAAAAATAAGGAAGAAGAGTGAAATCTTTGCAAAAAAACCACAGACACGCTGATTTCAGAAAAACATTTGAGGTTGCTTTTGCTGACTCAGTTTATGAGGCACCAGAAGAAGTAGCAGGAATCAGCAAAACCAACCTCAAATGCTTTTCAGTATTCACTTCACTGGATCCCCATAGACTAACACCAGTTAATAAGCCAATCATTGTATCTTTGAATGTAGCCGTCCATCTTGCAGAGGGAAGAGTACTGCTTAACACTACTAGTTTACCCTAATCAGACACATTGGTGGAAACAGATGAATAGTACCTATCTGCATCTTCCTTAGGGTAGAGCACCTAAGGTCATTCACTCCCACATTGGTGACAACAAGATCAGAATCATATTTAGGGTGGTGAAAGGTCTTGAGAGCTTGTGTGGCATCCCTGATTCTGGATCCAAAAAATAACTGTCAGTAACTCTCTCCGTATCCAGTCTGAAAAGTGCAGTGTCAGTACATCTTATAATGTAGTAACCTATAACCAGGACTTTAGGTTTAAATTCAGGCTTATGTGACCTTAGACATTTAGGCTTGTGGCCGTGGTGCCTCCCTGTAGTAATATAAGAGTGCATCTCCATCTGGCTTGGGTCTTATATGGATACCTAGAAGGCTTCGGCAAGGATTTCTTGACCACCCCAGTGTAGGTAGATGTAGTAGTATGACACTTTTTACTGAGAGTGGCAGGAGTAGAGAGAAGTGCCTCTATATCAGGTAAGTAGATTTGTATGTCTGTCACAGGCAGAGTTGAAAAAATCTTGAAGGAACAGTGCGTCATTTCCCAACATTGCCTCAGAAGGCTTAGTGCTGTCAGACTAGTCAGGTGGCAGGAAATATTGGTCTGCAGCTCTATGGTATTAGATGTGTGATAGATTTAGTGCAGGGATTGGTACAAGTAGGTTATGATTAAGATTATGTTGATGCTGAGTTGCAGGAGGTGCAAGAATTGCTAGTCAAAATGGTTAACTGGGTAAAAGTTTGGGGTTTAAAGATAAATGCCTAAACTAGTGATAGTGGGGTTAGTTAAGTTTTAAAAGTTAGAGATAAGCTTGGTACACTTATTGTTAGTGGAAAGCGATAAAATAGAAGTAAGTGCTACTAGTGGTACTGGTAGAGTGTAGTTTGTAACATGGGGTAGCGAAAATATGGGCAGATTTAGGTATTAACTAGATAGTGATGAGTAGCTAATGGTAAATGGGAAATTAATCACACATCATAAAATACACACAAAATACTTTCTGAGCAATGAATAGTTTGGTAACAAGAAAAGTCGGAAAGCAAAAACTGTCTAGTTATAGACAAGGTAGCAAATAATGGTCTAACAGCAACAACAGTCTAATAGAAAGAACAGTCTGTTTACAAAACATTGTGCTAGTAAAATAACACTACCAAACAGTGACTAACTCAGAGGGTTATGATTGAGTCTCTGGTTGTAACCATCTTATTATGTGTCTGAGATAAGGGTGTAGCTAGGCATACTCTTTGTACTCTACTGAATACAGTTTTCTATATAACACTTAGAGAAACCATTTCTGTTTTAGGCCATACTTTGTCCACAACTGTCTAAATTAATGCCTCCAGTAAGAGTTTCATAAATTGAAAAAAATATATATTTAATAGTTTTAGACAGGAAGTGATGTAAACATTTAAGTGCTGCGGGGTGGGATATTTTAGTTTTGTAACTGACAGGTGGGTTGGGGGCAGCAGTAAGAGCACAACAGTACAAAATTATATTCTTTGGCTACAACCCTGGTTTGAGATATGGATGCCAAAAAATTCAACTCAAGATCAAAGCTCAAGAGGTGAATCTTGGAGGCTATGCGGAGAACACAATAAAAGGTTATGATTGGTGAGGTCCAGTTGTAATACTTTGTAGTGCATGGGCTTTTATCTTCTCTATGTACTACTGCTTACAGAAAAAAAGAAAAAAATTACAAAGTGTTTTGCTGCCTTTGAAAGCTAGTGAAGTTAGACAGCAGCACATCTCTCAGCTTATTTGCTTATGAGTTCTGGGGGACAAAGGATCAAAATTAGGGCCAGTTTTAAATAATGTTCCATTTCACTTAAAAAAAGTTAATAGACCAGCAGATTTTGCATCAGTATGTATTTTCTGATCAATAATAAGTATGAAACTGTAATGCTGGTATTTTTTACTGACAGTAATCCTCAAGGGTTTACCAGAAATTCAAATTAATTTACGAGTGACAGGACAAAGATATGCTACAAATTCAGAGACAGTTGACAGGAATAGATCGCAGGTAGAAATGAAGCAGTTTTAACTTCTGCTTCTGTTTTTTTTGTCAGCTGGCACTGTCAGTGGTCAGTCCCTAGCACTAGACCCAACAGTAACAGGGCTTAGATGGGGTGCTTAACAATTGTTACACCCCTGCAAGTGCTGTTATGATACAGTTTAACAGGTCTCAACAGGTTTACATTTTCCTGATATTGGAGAAATATTGCAGTGTAATCACATCAGTCCAGGCACTTCAGTTAAATAGCAGATAACCTAATGAAATCAGAAAAAGTGTGTGGGGGGGGTCAAAAATAGTGAGCAGCACAGAAGAGTAAAAGAGGATCCTGGGGGATTCATGGTTCCTGGTCGGCTTGCTCTGCTTCAGTAGTGACAGAGGCTTGACTGAAAAGAGGAGGCTCATCATGATGCAGGGAAAGTCTGAGTTTGACTGTTGTAGCCAGTGATGGCTGCCTTTTTCAGAGCATACATGTGCCGAAAGAAGGATAAAAGTGGTACCTGTGATAGGTTTATGTTTGCTCATCAAATACGAATTACAGCAAATGCCTTATAATTGAACATTAAACAGCAAAACTTTAAATTACCGAAAATGCTTAACATCAAAAAATAATTAATTGACTTCCCATAGTTGGCCAACATCACAAATGTAATCAACCAATGAGGGGAGCTTTGCCCCCCCCCCCCAAAGTATATATACCAACTGTGAGATCGCACTACAGTATAAGACAAATTTTTACAAAGCTTCCTTCGCTTACCTTAGGCATCGTTTCACTTTTTAATGTTTGATTATAGGGTGTTCGCTGTAATTTGTATTTGATACGCGAACACAGACCCCCTGTGGTGAAGCAAGTGCTGACCTCATCATCAGGGCAAGGGTTTGGTCATAAAATAAGAAATGCACTCATTGCTGGGGTGCCCGCAAGAGGATAAAGTGAACTCATGGCTGCCTGGATTATGGTCCCCCCACTTCAGGCAGCCTAAGGTCTGATTAAGGGAGGCTTGATGATCTGCAAAAATAATATAAGAAAAAGGTATCTTATTTTGTAGCTGGTTTGTTGATAGGGAAGAGTGTTACTTGGTAGTTGGTACCTATTAAAGTACTAGCTTGAAATAAAAATCTGGAAGGGCTCTAGTAATAGGCTGATAGTGTCATGACACTGTGCTTCTTGCAGTTAATCTCAACATTGATGTAAAAAAGGACTTGTTAATAGAATTTCTTCTTTCTTCTTTGTCCGCTGTGTGTTGTATAAAGACACACAGTGGTCTACAGCTCAATAGAACACTGAGTCACACATCAGCCCCCTGTTTATGGCAGAAAACTCACTGAAACAAGAATTTGCCAAACATGACAACCACAGGAATCACCCACAGGAGAACAGCAGACAAAGATGAGACTGCTTCTCCTGTTACCAATGGCAATTAGCAGCAATAGTCTTAATCAAATTCAGACAGACAGGTCCCAGTGCACAGTTTAGTTGTAGCAGTCTGAACCTACACGTAGAAAAGAATTTGATATTAGAATATCTTCCTCCTTCCTTCTCTGTTGTGTGTTGTGTAAGTATGCACAGCAGTACTCAAGTCGGCAGAGCAGATTGTTCCATATGGTGTGGCACAAAACCAAGCAGGATGGGACTCATTAGATGTACTGCAGGAAGGAAGCTGGTAATGCAATTATCAAAGTGTTAAAGAAACACTAAAAGTTTTTTTTTTTTTTTTTTTTTTTTAACCCTGGAGTGCAGTCAGTACCAGACTGTGGAGCTAATGGACTTAAAGCGGGGTATTACAGTGGGCATCTTAATTTCAAACACTGGAAAATACATAAGAAAAGTAAGGAAATATTATGAAAATCAGCATATTGTACTATTAGGAATACTGCGTGTGCACTAACTCTGACCATCCCTAGGGAAACTGGAAGTGTGTGCACCCACTCCCCCCTTGAAAGAGTGCATATAAGTCTGAACTAAAATGAGATATCTTGGTGATCTGCCGTTACGTACTTAGGAAATAGTTTTTATCAGCTAACCTGATATTTGTCATTTCACCTTCTCTGACTGTCCAAAAGGTATTGAGTGAATTAATGAATGTAATCTGAGTGATAATTTATCAGGGAGATTCTGAACTAAATAATATAGGGCATTCCTATTAAAGTATAACCATGAGGAAAATTAGGTTAGAAGCCATTCTGATTAGAAACTAAATATTAAGATTCCCCGTTTGGTATCAAATCTGCATTCCAGTATGGTTTGATGAAGTTTGAGAGTTTAGTATTACCCAGTCTTTTAACTGTATTTGTTACCTAATATTTCAGAGGCTACCAGTAGAGGATTTTTTTTTTAATTATTATTATTTAATCTCCCCCTCCCACGTGTCTACATTCCAAGTGAGCATCTGTTTCTTCAATCCATTTAATCCTCACTTCCTGTCTACAGCTCTAACCACCCCCTCCGTGGGGGTTGAGACTTGCCTTGGTCATATGTTGGGTGAGAAGGGGATGTGGAAACGAGGAGCAGAAATTCTTGCAATGTCGTTTATGCAGTCATGTACATGGAGGATTTTTTTTTTTTGCAATGCCCTACCTGCATCAAAAAAAAAAAAAAAAAGTTACTGAAGTGTTCCACAATCATGCATATAAGAAGAATGACTGCCAAACATCAGTTGTGATAATGACATTGCGTGAGAGTTGACAACTGTTTAACTGTCATCGTAACTGGTATGTATGTAATTTTAGAACAAATGCACAAACCTCCTTCAAGCACTGGCAATAAACAGCAATAGAAACAGTTGTAAAATGAAACATGTCATCTCCATTATTAAATAGTAATAATTAACGCTTCTTATTTAAAAGCAGTCAGAGAGTGTTGCAGGTGAATTCATACAAAATAACACTATTAACTGAATAAACATTGAATGAAAATATCATCTTTTGACATCTGGTTCTCAATTAAATGAAAAAAAGTAAATACTTCAGAGGCAAATGGTAAAACATGCAAACAAAATAGGTTTTTGCTTGAGACTAGAGTTGAATAAATTCTGTGTGTGTGTGTGTGTGTGGGGGGGGGGTTCTGCTTCTGGAATTGCAGATTTGCAACCTAATTGTGTCATCAGGTTACCTGCCAAAAACAAAATGCTAAATACAAAAAAACACATTAAAGAACAAAGACTGGTATTCTGAAAGCATAGCACCAGCAGTGCTGTGTGGGTAATGCTGCTGTTCTCAGTGACAAAATAGTGGTATGATGTGATTCAGAGACATGATAAAGCCATATGGAGCTACATTTACTTAGCTGCTTATTGTCGTGTCTCTGATTTCCAACACTGCAGTTAAAAGTAACCACTCTAGTGTTCTCCCTACCAACCCATGCAACACTGCACACATGCATGCACACACACACACACACACACACACACACACACACACACACACACACACACACACACATAGAGATGAATTTGTAGTACCTACTTTCCATTGGGCTAACCGCCCTGCTTCTGCCATAGGACTGAATGGGTTTAAGTCATCTAAAAATGGTGTACACAATTTTTGCTTCACTCTCCATATAACAGGGTAGAACAATTTCTTTGCATCATTCTTTAATGCTATTCTGATCCTGGCAATAAATTCCACAGAAGCATAATAATTGGCTAATTAATATTAGTGATGCCCCTGGACCAGTGCATTTGCTTGCAACTTTTGTCAGCTAGAATGCTGTAGCGCTAAGGACTGGAATCTTCTTTTTTCTGCAGTAGTACAGCAGTCTCTAGTTGCTCTGACTTAATGTACTAAGCAGCCTTGCAACAAACAGGGTTACATAAAACGTATTATGTTTTTTTGAATTCCAGCCCAAGAAAAAAATAACAGAAAAAAATGATAAAATTCAAGGTGTAAAATATCTGTCCACTTTACATTTTCATTTGTTTACTTTCTCCTCAGATAATGCAGCTTTCGCAGCAGCATTTAACATTGATTCATGTGTCAGTCCATGAATAGTCTCTTGTGAGCCTGTTAAAATTCTTCTACTAAACGTCAACAAATTATCGTGCCGCCTAAAATCATCCGCATAGTTTTATTTGTATTAGAGTTCTGCTTATTATGCTAAATATAACCTTTGCATTGTATTTCTTACACAATGTGAGAATGATCAATAGATATTTCCTTGAAAACAGCCATGATTCCCAAGCAGTTCCCTTGTGAACAGTTGTAAACATGTTTGCTAACTGATCACTCTTTTTTTCTGCCTGTGGTCTGGGTCATGACTGAAACGAATACTTGTGTAGTCTCCAGCCTGGTTATCAAAGGCATAATCTAAACAAAGAGAGAAAGAAAAAGAAAATTCTTTCAATTTATTTGCTAACTGGGTAGATGGGCCAGTTCACCAGCTTTATATATAGTTAGTAAGGCAGAAGGAGTGTGCATGGTACAGATATTACTGCCTCCCCAGGGGTGTTGTGAGGCATGACTTTGAAGTAAGAGTGCCTCATTACCCGTGGGAATGAAGTAATGTCTGCATCATGCACACTCAAAGTGCCTTATTGCACTTATTTTATAAAATGGACATCTGTATTACATACACTTTAAGTTAACTGTTTTAAGTAGTTTAACCTTTGGGGGAAGTGTACATCAAAATGCAATTATCAAAGGTTACACATTTAGAATTAATAAAAAATCACATTTCTGTGTAGGTATTAAATATAACTGCTACTGATTTTTTATATTGTCTAAAGAAATGGGTATTTCAAAGAGTTTACATGAAGACACCAGAAACTGCTAAAGTTATGAGTCATGAGTTTTGAACTGTCAAGATGGACCCAGGTTTGTGATTATCTTCTTACCAGCAGTGGCAGCTCAAGTTTGGCTAAATTCCAGTCATTATGGACTTCAGGTTGTGGCTCAATTCCCACAGCTGTTTGTTCATTTTGTGTTATTTTGATCAAATAAGATTGTCAATAACGATAGCAGCATCTAGTCTCCTGGAACAGAAGGTGTTAAAACCATTTCCATGACTTCAGAAATAAGCCATAATCAGATAATTTCATTATTTCTAAATCTCTTATATTATTCAACACACCTGTACCTCAAAGTGTTAAAAAGGTTAAGCTTCCTTTGTTATGGTCTATTCTAGCAGTGGCTAGGAAAATAATAACTAGAAATTGGATTTCAGATACACCTCCTTCGTTCAATGAATTTAAAAATGTTATGAATATAGTGTGCCATATGAAAATAAACACAATTAGGACTAGAACAAACAGAAAAACATCTTATTTTATTGTATGGGATAATTTACAAAATTTGTTAAAAAAATTTTAATTTCAATAGCATGGTATTTTAGTTTAATTAATTGATCTGATTGTAGTGGATGTCTTTGTAAATACTTTAGTTGTTTTGTTGAATATTATAATAATACCTATTTTTAATTACTTGTATAAAATTGTTATGATATTTCTCTTATATGTTAAAACAATAAACCTGTTTTGAAAAAAAGAAATAAGCCATAAAAGGGGAACTGTTGCACCACAGGGCAGAAATGCTAGAGCTGTAGACCTGTACAATTAGAATTTGTACCCTTAAAGTAAGTTATTTGTGCTTCTGAGTTTTGCTTTGCTGGATATGTGACCATTGTTGTTTCTGTGCTCTGCGCGTTCACCTCTGGTATGTTGAGTGACTTCTGCATTGAAAGTTATGCTAATAAGGACTGTCAGCCCTGTCATTCATTTATGACCCTCATTAGCAGACACTCCAGTGGAAGATGCTCATAGTGCCCCATATAACCAGCTGTAGATACCACTGTGGAGCTCTTCTGTTTGTATTAATATTAAGCATGATAGATGTGAATTATTTATTTCATTCTGAAAGTCCCTTTGGTGCATTTCTGTACTATTATTTTTAGAGTTATAGTTTCACGTTAGTGTACACTTCTGCTATTTCTTTTGTAGCTTCTTTCAAAGGTAGATAATAGCCTTTATTAAGGCTACACAATAGCAACACTAAATGTGCGCGTGATAATTTAATGCTAAAGATCCAGAGAAACGGTTTGATTAATGATCTCAGGAAACTCCCACTTCCAAAGATTGTAAAAAAGATCAAAGGTGTTTTCTCAGTTGTCAAGAATGGCTTATATATAATATATGCCTGTGGGTCTCTACTTGTTACAACAGGAGGAATCACTACTGGTCATGTCTCTTATGGTGCAGTAATAAGTAATATCAACCTTTCATCTGTTTCCCCCAGTGCCTAGTTTGATCTCAAATGTGTCTTCATTTAGCATTGTTGTAGTTGTGTGCATTCTAAAATGAATGCACACTCATGTGCACCATTTCCTGGATAGGAGTCCCAGCACAGCCCAGTAAGTTATGGATGTGCATTTAGCAGATGTGACTCCATGTGTTCAGGTGTTTCCATTCTAATCTTACTTCTTTTAAGTATACAGTAGTGTATCCAGGAATTTGTAAAAGAGGGGGGCACAGTCTGATCAGTTGACTACCATGGTGGAAGTCGGGAAGTAGAGCACTGGGTTTGGTGGTTGTGGAAAAGATCACCTTAAGAAGCTCTGACATCATGTGTGGAAAGACATCAATTTACATTCAGTTGCACATGATTTTACTGTGGATGTGGTAGTAGAAACAGGTAATTCCTGTGTAGCACACAACACATATACAAATAGCACAAGTATTTTAAATGCATGCCTGGAAAACATGTCTTATTGCCCATACCAAGTCACAGTCTCCTTCCGTGGCATAGTTGGCACATGTACTGTTATAAACTAGGAAAGAATCCCACTGAAGGTGAAAATGGCCACAGTGAAATATTTAAGTATTATGTTAAATTAAATAATGATTTATGTGGAAACAGTGATGTTAAATTAAGTAAAGGTATTTTCACCAGTTTCTAAGAGCAGTCCCAGAGTAATGCTTGGACTTCCTTTCTCTTCTGAAGGGAAGGGCTGTGCATGCTACTAAAACTTTATGAAAACTGTCCAGCCTTTGCTAAATCTCTAGCACTGACAATTCACAAACACACAGAGATTTCATGTGCATATGTAGGTATGTTTTTGTGCATTTCACCATCAATGGTATACATCCACACTGTTTGATAACTTCCCATTGCCCATGTTGTGCAGTGTGCGGTCTGTGTAACTTAACTGTCCTTACTGTTTTTTTTCCAACCTTTGTCTGTCATGTGTTGTGATATTTGTTCTGTGGGTATGGGGTCTACTTTGAAACATCTAAAACCCATAACATCGAATTTCATAACATTCAGACCAGAACATCTAAAACCTATAACATCGAATTTCATAATATCTAACACTACAAATCACAAGAAAATAACATCCCCTCCACATATAACAACACCAAACTACCAAACACACTTTTTACTACGTTTCTGCAGGGGAGCAAGCCCCCCTGCTCCCCCCCGTTAATTAAATGTACCAACTCCAAGATCGCACTACAGTGGGAAAAAGTAAATTTCCTAACCCCACTGTATCAAGCCCCCTTCAGAAACGTAGTAAAAAGTGTGTTTGGTAGTTTGGTGTCATTATATGTGGAGGGGATGTTATTTTCATCTGATTTGTACTGTTAGGTGTTATGAAATTCGATGTTATGGGTTTTAGATGTTTTGGTCTCAATGTTATGCTTTTACTGTGTAGTAGAATATACTGAAGTTGTCAACCTTCAAGTTAAAATGAGGAAAATGAAGTACATGTGCACTGTAAACTACAGCTTTTTGCCAATTCTCTGCTATGAAGCAAATTGTTTTTTGTTAACAGCTGCTTAAATATAGCATGCACTTTGAATATCGAAGGCAGGTTTCACCTCACAGTAAAACGCTGTCCAGTTTGATTCTCAGCTAGAGCGTCTTCTGCGTGGAGACATGCGTGAATGGGCGTACCTTCGTTGAAGGTTGTGCATCAGGCCTGGCAAACTGGTATGTAAAAATCAACTGCCAATCATTAGCGGACCGGAGTTCCGCTGTGGGGGTCCCTAACCGGGAAAAGCTGAAAGAGTTATGAAATTCGATGTTATGGGTTTTAGATGTTCTGGTCTCAATGTTATGAAATTCGATGTTATGAGTTTTAGATGTTTTAGGTTTTAGATGTTCTGGTCTCAGTGTTATGAAATTCGATGTTATGAGTTTTAGATGTTTTGAGTTTTAGATGTTCTGGTCTCAATGTTATGAAATTCGATGTTATGGGTTTTAGATGTTCTGGTCTCAATGTTATGAAATCCGATGTTATGGGTTTTAGATGTTCTGGTCTCGATGTTATGAAATTCGATGTTATGGGTTTTAGATGTTTTGAAGGGGACCCGTGGGTATACCTGCTGTGATGACCTTCTCCTTCCTTATCTTTACCTTTCCTTCTATTCTTAAAAAATAAAAAATGGGGCCTATTCCCACCAAAAAAAAAAAAAAAAAAATGACCAATGCCTCTCTGACTTTCCCTAAGATTTTCCTATTCAAGGATACCTCTCATGTGTCCCTCTTCTTCATTCACATCCATACCTCTCATCTGCTTTCCTGTGTCCCAATTTCCTTGGGTGTGTGTGTTACTTGTGTTGCCCACATAAGTTCTGCACTCATTGTTAGAAAAATGTTAGCTGTGGTGATGGGACTATGATTGCCCTTCAGCTTTATTAATTTTTTTATTAGAAAATTTACAGATTCCGTAATAGCTAGCACATTTTAATAATAATGGACTTACAGAGATATTTTATGATTGTTTGTAAATGTACTAGTGAGATTCTGTTATAGATATGTACCTGTGAATGTCAGGCCGCTTACATTGTGAGATTCTTTCCATAACTTTGTTAATGTACATCTCGTTTTGACAGCGATTTTTCATTACTTATGGAGTACCTGAAAGTGATGTACAGTGCACCATTACTGCTGAGAAACTCCATTGTGCACTGGGATATTCTGAGTTCTCTGTAACATATTTACATATTACATTGTTATCATCAACATTTTCACTGATATCGGCGTAATGTGCCAGATTCGACAAACTTTTCAGATTACGGCCATCTATGTTATGTGGGTATGACTATATAATCACATATATTAATTTTTAGTGTAGAGTGTTAATTGTGAGGTTCACAGCTTACAACTTGTTTCACTGGAATGTAAGACTTTCCTTTTGTCGCAGTGTCAATGAAAATGCAGTAGGCTACATATTGATTTAGTTCGTGAGGTATTTTAGGTTCAGTCTTTCATGATGTCATGACAGGAGGTTACAGCTTCATGTAAATTTTCAAAGAGGCCTTCCTAATAAACAAAATTAAATACACAAATATCCATACTCTTTCATCAAAAATTGTATAATTTGGCATTGTATATGGTAAGTATTATACTAATGTCTAAGGGATTATTTTCATTTGCTATGGAAAGTGCAGCAGTGCCTTTTAGGGATTCGGTATCTATAATAGCTGAATTTGGGCTTCCAGGGGGGCATGACTAGCATATGAGGGTTAAAGACTCCAGGGAAGATGAGTAGTGGAAGGTGGATGGGGAGAACAGATATAGGGAAAGAAGAGAGGGGAATGAACATTAACAAGACTCTGAATAAGAGGAAGAGGAGGCTGGGGATGGAGCAGTTAATGCAGTCTTGGAGGAGAGACAGCAAGGAGTGGGAAAAGGAATGAAGAGTGGGCAGATGAGGGGGTTTGGGAAGGGAAATAGTATGTAGATGAACTAGGAGGGCAAAACTGGAGTTTGATGCAGAGGTATATATTTGTCACAACACTGACACCAGCTAGGTTAAAAAAGAAATTAGCGATTACCAAGTGGCAGTTTACAGGAGATGCACTTATGATTGTTATCTGTGTAATGCTGAGTGGTATAGAGAATATAGGAACAGATGGGAAAATATATGTCTGTAAGGAACATGTACGCAAAACATGGTGGTTCTATGAGGCCAAACAGAGAGAGTTAGTGAGGCTTAAAGCAGAAAGGAGGCACTAGAGGTCATACACTTGATTGGGGGAGTGAAAAAGCTGGAAAGGTACCTCTGCAGGTATAGATGTGAGGAGGGTCATTTATCCTAGTTGATTCAGTTATGGAGTTTAAAGAGTATATCTCCTGTCACCCGCAGTGTGGGCAGCTCTGGGAAACTTGTAACGTCATATGGGGAGTGACTTTGTGTGTTTGTGAAGGAAGGGTGATGGTGAGTGGAGAATTTACAGGGAGCTGTAAGGGGAGGTTTCAGAGATGGAGAGAGAAACAAAAAGGTAATGTATAGGGAGGGTCAATGTAAGGAGCAGATAGACTGGGGGCTGGCTATATTATTAAATGAGTGAAAAGGAATTAAATAAAAAGTTTTATCTGTTCAAAAAAGTGTAAGGCCCCCTACAACAGTGCAAGATACTTCCAGGAAAGGCAGGATGGGATAAGGGGATTGTTGGAGGTGTACTCAGGAAGCATTCTTACCTGAATGCTAAGATTGTCAAGGGATGCAGGAGCCTCCCGGATGGATACACTGCTAAAGTTATAATGTGTGCTGCTTAGAAAGTCTAATTTGGGATCTATTTAATTCATTTGAATTCCTCCAGCTATTCTTTTCTTAACATAGTTTTACAAAGTATAGAACTAATTTTTAATTTAAAACTTCAGTAAAACTATTTTTAGGAGTATATTATAGATGTGAAAATATCCTGAACAATCTTTGACTCAAAAATTTGGATTTCAAATCATTCACACTTGGTGTACTTTTTAAGTTCTTATATTATGCCCAGTTCCTTATCATTTTGTTTACCACTCCTCAAGATGAGTTATTTAATGAGTGATTGCAAATGCAGTTCTACAAACTAATTTCTCTTTGTTACACCATAATATTTTGAAAACATATACTGTTCATGTATGCCAGTAGTTCAAAAGCAATGGTGTTGTCTGTTGAAGTCAATGATCCCTGGATTTGAAGTGAGGGGCTCCCCTGGATGTCAGCAGTGTTACTGCAGGTATTACTTGAGAAAGACCGACATACATTTGATGAATTTGTATGATTTAGATCATACCTCTCATCTGTCCAGATTTTTGCATCATATTTTGGTCTGTTCCTCATAAAATTTGTGATTTTCTGGATTTCTGTGGCAAATCAGTGAGGAATGAATTCCCAAAATAATGACAGGCATTTGAGTTTCAGACTTCATATCCTTCAAAAAATGTATGGTAACACAAGACCTTTTATTTTAGCAACCTTCTAATTTTATAAGAGCAATATTTAAAATGTATCCCTATTTTAGGGGCTTTGTCTGCACATTATTTTTGGCTTTGCCCAGATTTTTAGCGCTAAGAGGTTGATAGCTATGATTTAGATTCAGTTTTGCATACTTTGGACACAGACCCTGCCGATGTAGAACACTGAGGACATGAAAAGAAACACAAACTAACAAAATAACTAGATGGGAATGTTACTTCCAGTATCCCATTATGCTCTGTTGCAATGACTATTAAGCCCACGTCATGGAATTTAGAATGTGATAAAGCATCTGATTTGCATACTCAGAATGCAATGCATAATTATAATTTATTCAAATTCAAGAAAGTGCAAACAAGTTTTTTCCCTTCACCCATACTTCTCAACTGTCCAGATTTTTGCAAAATGTCCTGATTTTTGGCTCACATTTTGGTCTGCACCTCCTAAAAGTTGTAGTTTTTCTGGCAAATCACTGAGGATTGAAGTCCTTAAGTAATGACACACATTTGAGTTTCAGACTTCATATCCTTCAGAAAAATGCATGTTTATGGGTGTAGTATTTAAAATCTGTACCTATTTTTGGGCCTTTGCCTCCCCATTATTTTCGGCTTTGTTCAGATTTCTTGCGCTAAGAGGTATTAAGATATAATGCTTGCAGAGATGCAGACATTTGAATTACAACAGATTAACACTCACCCACTGCATTGTACTATTGCCAATACAATGAAACCAAATGCCAGAATGTGTTCTATATCATAACATCAGAGCTGCACCTCAGCTGAGACAGTGAAAGTGGCTTCCCTTCCTTTTGCAGTGCCTGCCATAGGCTGTGGAGATGTCCTGCATGTTGACAGGATTCTCTTGCTCACAGAGTTTTCTCTCTGCCACAGGGCTGTCTGACACTGAACACTGACTTGGCTGGCCCAATCAGTGAAAGTGTAAAATATCAGTTTTCCTGCTGAGTTGACCGCAGGCTTCTAAGAGGGAGGAGGGCAGCTGTGGGCTAGCCAAGCGCAAGCACAAACTGGGGACATGGCCAAGGGGGAGGAGGGGAGTTGTGCTTTTACACATGCTAGATAGGAGGCATCAAAAATTAAACATTTTATAACAGTCACCTCTTAAACATGTGAAGGAGCAGTTAAAACTGGAGCACACATCCCCAATACAATCTCCAACTTCAGCCTAAATAAACCCTTATAAACAAAAGCCTGGTTTGAGCCCTCAGTTCCTGTCACCAGTATTCTTTACAAATGGTCGTGTTGTTTTGATGCATACTAACGGAGTGCCTTGTCCAGGTGTCTAGATGTTCTTGTACCCTTTGACTGTGAGTCACAGTCCCTATCGGGTTCAGGTACTAAACGCCACTATGCGATATATATATATATATATATGTATATATGTAATATATATATATATATATATATATATATGCCATAATTCTTTTTAAGCACCCCATATACACTAAAACATGTATTGGTTTGCACTGCAAGGTAAAATAAATCTATGCTAAAATAAAGCATACTCAACAATCTTAACGCATTCACTTTGTGCCATGACAGTGGGTCACCATGACTGAGTCTTTTGTTGATTTTATTTTACTTATATTACACTAGCACAGTTAAAAGATTTATGTGTGGTACTGCATTTTTGTGCCTTTTCTTTGCCAGCTACTCCCCTAAAACTTTTAGAAACCACCTCCCCCAAGTTTCTCAGGTGGCCTGGGAAGAGGAGGGGTGACTCCAAATGAATAATTCAAATCCCACCACATTGGCATTTTATGTCAGAGTCAAAACTGCATTCCCCACCTCTGTAAGCTAAGCAGCTTGCCAAGTGTTCATGACTTTAAATCCAGCCATTGAATAGGATGCGAGTCTGCACAGCCATTCCAAATGCGGCCCAGTAAACCAGTGTGTTTACATACACAACACATATGTACCTGTACGGGTCATGAGGGATAAGTCAAGTACTACAGATTAAATGTGCCTTGCAGCAATGCTGTCATTTGACCCGTGGGCCAAACGTGATACTCTATCAACTGTACTGCTTTGGTGCCTTGAAAACTCGTACTTCAGAAGTTCTTCAACTAAAAATAAATTACCTCATTGCAGACATTTGTGACTCACTTAAACTGGAAGGGCAGGTCTCGGCACACTCTGCAAAGTTGGACTTGTTTAAAATTAAACTAATAATCAGAAGTTAAAGTAAACTGTTTGAAACTTGTCACTCAGTACTCCCACCCAGCAACTTGCCTAATTCAACTAGGGAGATACAGTTGGAGGAGTATCTTTATAAAAACAATAACCTGATGACAGCAAACTCCAATTGCATCTCCGGATATATTAGGCACGTTTGGTGACAGTCTAGGATTAGTACAAATAACAGATGATGCTCTCCACAGCTGATAAAAAATCCTTTATTCACTGCAGTAGTAAGCGCTTTCGCGTTGTTACAAACGCTTCATCAGACTTATAAAACAAATATATTCACAAACTTCTTTAAAAGCATTCACCAATTAAGAACAACCAATCAAAATACTAATGTGAAATGGTCAATTTCATCACTTTCAAAATAAAAGTGTATTCACAATTGTGTGTGCCTAAAAAGAAGTACCTCTTGCCAAAACTATATATATATATTTATATATATATATATATATATATATATAAGTTTAAAACGTGTATAAAACTATTTATACTAACTCATTGAAATATGTAACAACATATAAAAAAATACATATCAAAAGCATTTTTGAAAAAACACACTTGGTAACAATATATTATAGTGACTATGCTAAAATTATTTTATGGCTCTAATGCTTGTATGGACGTGCTCCTAAAAATGGCTTTAAAGTAACCTTCTCATTAAGTCCTCTCCCTTTATGTGCCTGTAGTCTCATGATCCACCGATTTTCACATTCTTCAGTATAATTTTTTATATTACCTAATCTATTAGTCCTTTTCACTAACTGTACTACACTGAACCTAAAATAATGTGAGGTACCTACACTTAAAATGTGCCTAGCTAGGGCATTATGGTAATTTTCTTTATTAATGGCATATATGTGTTCTCTTACACGTTCTCTGAGGCTTCTATTCGTCTTGCCTACGTAGAAGCAACCACATACGTGGCACACAGCCAAATAAACTAAATCTCTGGACCTGCACTCAGCATAGAAATCAAAAGTGAACACCTTACCTGTATCAGCATGAGTATAGGTACTATTCCCTGACATATAAACACATTGGTTGCAATTTCTACAAGGTAACATGCCCTTCCTATTTGATAGAAGTATATTGTTGGCATTATTTTCATAACAAAGCAACCTTTTTAGAGATCTCATATTTCTCTAGGTAAAATTTGGTCTTTCACCTACTATATCAGAGATACTATCATCACTAGTTAGAATACTCCAATTCCTAGTTACTATGTCCTTAATTTTCGTATTCATATTTGAATATGGTATGGTTATCCTATTTATATTAGTGCTAGATTCTCTCTTCCCTTCACTTATATTGTGGCCTTCAGATCTATTTAGATAGGGTCTCCCTCTTCCTTTTCTCATATTGGTGTTCTCAGTGTAAATATTACTAACTTCTTTCCTATTATAACCTCTTGCTAAAAAATTTTTAGCTAGTGTCTCTTTTTTATCACTGAAATTACTATCTTCAGTTGTAAGGCGGGAAATTCTCAGAGTTTGACTTTCTACAATATTACTGTATATATGCTGGGGATGCATGCTCCTACGATGTAAAATGTTGTTTCTCTAACATGATTTCCTATATATCTCTGAATGCATTTCATTACCCTTTTTCATTATTTGCACATCCAAAATCTCTATCATATTATTCGAGCTTTTGTATTCAAACCTCAAAAAATTGGTTGTACCATTTATATAATCCATGAACTTAAATTCATCTCTGGTTCCATCCCATACAAAAAACACGTCATCTACGAAACGCTTATAAAATTTTATATTTCTACCATAAATTGTATTAGTTATGACATAATTATTCTCCCAATATGCCAACACAAGGTTGGCATATGAGTAGGCACAAGGGGTGCCCATCGCTACCCCTTTCCTTTGCAAATAATAAATATTATCATAAGTAAATACATTATTGTTCAATACCAAGTCAAGCAATGTTAAAGTTCTAATAACCAAATCCCTTGATATGCCTTTTACTATGAGATATAGCCTCACATGCTCCATCCCTGCATCATTTGGAATGGAGGTAAATAATGATACAACATCTAAAGTTACCAATAGTTCATCATTCAATTCATCCCGAGAAGAAATATAAGTACCATAGCTCTCCAAAAATTGTTGTGTATCTTTAAGTATTGTTGCTGTGTTATCAACGACCGGTCTGAGCTGTTTCTCTATATAAATGGAGGCAGGTTCCATAAGCCATCCACCACCCGATACAATTGGTCTCATTGGTGGACAGTTCAGGGTTTTGTGTATCTTAGGGAGGCCCCTGAACGTTGGAATCAAAGGGGACTCTACCAAAAGATATTTATACAGTTCACCATCTATAACCCCACATAGGAACAAATCATATAATTCCATATGTACACTTTTAATCAGTTTATCTAACGCCACATTATTCAACACAGAATATGTATCAGCATCGTTTAGCATATCTTTCATAGTATTAAAATACATTTCATGGTCTAAGACCACAATCGCACCTCCCTTGTCTGCTTGTCGTATAACCTCCTTATTCTCTTGTAGTCTCCTAATTGATGCAAACTCCTCTAGTGTTAAATTATAAAATTCAGATTTAACGCCTGACTGATACAGCTCAAATAAATCTTGTTCACATGCTTTATCAAATGCCTCCAAAAGTGGATGAGTTGGAGGTATAAAAGTTGAAGACTTCCTAAATACATTCTCAGTTCCAACATCATTATTACCAAACAACATTCTTAAACTAATATTTCTAACAAACTTTTAATGTCCAACAAAATATCAGTGATGTCAGCAGATTTTGATGGTATGAACGATAGACTACGATTCAATAATGATATTTCACTATTAGTCAGTGTATACTTAGATAAATTAACTACTAAGTCTTGGGAGTCGGTTTCAAAACTTTTCTCTGAAACTCGTACCTGTTCTCCGAAGTTTTCCGCTTCCTTGTATTCTATTGTGGTGACCAACTTGATCTGTCCATTTGTTGTATCGGTAGAGGAAAAGGGATTGTTGTATCATGACCCAATACATCCTTTGAACTGAGAATGTATTTAGGAAGCAGCCTTCAACTTTTATACCTCCAACTCATCCACTGTGGGGTTATAGATGGTGAACTGTATAAATATCTTTTGGTAGTCCCCTTTCCTGTGGGACACCACTTGTGACAGGCTTTGAGTCTGACATGGCACCAGCAACTCTGACCCTGTGGGTTCTGTCACTCACCAGTTTGCAACCCATCTTGTGATGTATGGGTTGACATTTAAACTGATGAGTTTTCAATGATACCTGAGTGGGGTATTGTATCAAGGCCTTAGCCAGATCGAGGTAGGCTGTATGGACTGCCTTTCCTCATCAATGGCTTTGGTGACTGTTTCAAAAAGTCAACCAAGTTTAAAAGGCATGATCTGCCTTTGACAAAGCCAAACTGGGTTGGATCCAAAGTCTGCAAATTCCCTATGTCTTTATTTATGAGGTCCATTATGATCCTCTCCATGGCTTTGCAGATAAGGCTTGTCAAGCTAATGGGCCGGTAATTTCCAGGGTCGGTGGAGGCACCGCTTTGTGAAGTGGTACCACAGTTGCAGTGCGCCACTCCTGGGTAATGTATCCAGAGGTAAGACTTTGATTAAACAGCTGTCCTAGCTGTGGGTTTAATTCCTCATTGAGTTCATGGAGCACACAGCCGGGGACACCATCAGGTCCCATGGATGCTGTGTTTTTGCTTTGGAGAGAGCAGTTCTCACTTGGGCTGGAGATGTTTGGGGGCTGCAATCGTTTGGTATAGATATCTCTCCTTTGGGGAGAAGTTTGCACTGAACCTGTCAGCCAGTATGTTGGCAATGTCTGTAGGATCAGTAATCTTCACATCATTTTGAACTAGCTCTGAGCATATCTGGGAGTTTCCTCCCAGGTTTCTAACATAGCTAAAGAAGGCCTTATGATTGTCTTTTGAGTCTTTAGCTATTTTTCTCTCAAATTTGCTTTGGATGATTTTATGAGAGCTCTTAGTTTTTACTTATAGTGATCAAGGGTGTTCTACCTTTTAAGGATTTTGCTCTATCTTGTAGTAGCTTCCTCCTTTTGTTGTAGAGTTTGTTTATGGCTGGGGTCCACCAGACTGGATGCTTTCCTTTGGTACAAAGAGTCTTTGTTTTGCTTGGGATTGCCTTATCCATGCAGTCCTGCAGGTGCTGGTAGAAGGCATTTGTAAGTGATTCAGCGGCTTGAGTACTGTTTTCCGCTGGCTCGGGGCCTTAAAGGAGACCACACTAGTCTTTAGAAGTGTGAAGTCGGCTTTGAGAAGTTCTTTACTGTGGTCTTTTTATTTCAGGTGGGGTGGGATGAGGACCTCCAGCGAGATTAGTTTGTGGTCTGATCTCACTAGTGAGGGGTACACCTCCGGTGTTGAACATTGTGCTCCCATGTTCGTGATGATGAGATCAAGTATGTTATCTCCTCTTGTGGGATGGTGACTAGTTGTTCCATGGCATTTGAGTTTATGAATTCCAGGAACTTTTGGGCTAGGGTGTTTGGGCTTGAGTAGTGTTCCCAGTCTATATTAGGGTAATTGAAGTCACCTAGTATGATGGTGTTTGGTGATACATTTATCCCCTCTAGTGTTTTCAGGAAGGCCATGTGAGGTTCCTGAGTTTGTGAGGGTGGCCTGTAACATGTTACAATTTGCAGAGCAGTCTTGCCTATGGTTAATTGCACCTGGATGGTCTCCGATGCATCGTGCGTTGCCACCAGTCTTGAGGTGTGGGTGTCCTTGATGAATATGGATACCCCCCTCCTTTCTTGGTATTGTCCGGATTAAAGTAACCTTCTCATTAAGTCCTCTCCCTTTATGTGCCTGTAGTCTCATGATCCACCGATTTTCATATTCTTCAGTATAATTTTTTATATTACCTAATCTATTAGTCCTTTTCACTAACTGTACTACACTGAACCTAAAATAATGTGAGGTACCTACACTTAAAATGTGCCTGGCTAGGGCATTATGGTCATCTTCTTTATTAATGGCATATATGTGTTCTCTTACACGTTCTCTGAGGCTTCTATTCGTCTTGCCTACATAGAAGCAACCACCTACGTGGCACACAGCCAAATAAACTAAATCTCTGGACCTGCACTCAGCATAGAAATCAAAAGTGAACACCTTACCTGTATCAGCATGAGTATAGGTACTATTCCCTGACATATAAACACATTGGTTGCAATTTCTACAAGGTAGCGTGCCCTTCCTATTTGATAGAAGTATATTGTTGGCATTATTTTCATAACAAAGCAACCTTTTTAGAGATCTCATATTTCTATAGGTAAAATTTGGTCTTTCACCTACTATATCAGAGATACTATCATCACTAGTTAGAATACTCCAATTCCTAGTTACTATGTCCTTAATTTTCGTATTCATATTTGAATATGGTATGGTTATCCTATTTACATTAGTGCTAGATTCTCTCTTCCCTTCACTTATATTGTGGCCTTCAGATCTATTTAGATAGGGTCTCCCTCTTCCTTTTCTCATATTGGTGTTCTCAGTGTAAATATTACTAACTTCTTTCCTATTATAACCTCTTGCTAAAAATTTTTAGCTAGTGTCTTTTTTTATCACTGAAATTACTATCTTCAGTTGTAAGGCCGGAAATTCTCAGAGTTTGACTTTCTACAATATTACTGTATATATGCAGGGGATGCATGCTCCTACGATGTAAAATGTTGTTTCTCCAACATGATTTCCTATATATCTCTGAATGCATTTCATTACCCTTTTTCATTATTTGCACATCCAAAAACTCTATCATATTATTCGAGCTTTTGTATTCAAACCTCAAAAAATTGGTTGTACCATTTATATAATCCATGAACTTAAGTTCATCTCTGGTTCCATCCCATACAAAAAACACGTCATCTACGAAACGCTTATAAAATTTTATATTTCTACCATAAATTGTATTAGTTATGGCATAATTATTCTCCCAATATGCCAACACAAGGTTGGCATATGAGTTGGCACAAGGGGTGCCCATCGCTACCCCTTTCCTTTGCAAATAATAAATATTATCATAAGTAAATACATTATTGTTCAATACCAAGTCAAGCAATGTTAAAGTTCTAATAACCAAATCCCTTGATATGCCTTTTTCTATGAGATATAGCCTCACATACTCCATCCCTGCATCATTTGGAATGGAGGTAAATAATGATACAACATCTAAAGTTACCAATAGTTCATCATTCAATTCATCCCGAGAAGAAATATAAGTACCATAGCTCTCCAAAAATTGTTGTGTATCTTTAAGTATTGTTGCTGTGTTATCAACGACCGGTCTGAGCTGTTTCTCTATATAAATAGAGACATAAGCCATCCACCACCCGATACAATTGGTCTCATTGGTGGACAGTTCAGGGTTTTGTGTATCTTAGGGAGGCCCCTGAACGTTGGAATCAAAGGGGACTCTACCAAAAGATATTTATACAGTTCACCATCTATAACCCCACATAGGAACAAATCATATAATTCCATATGTACACTTTTAATCAATTTATCTAACACCACATTATTCAACACAGAATATGTATCAGCATCGTTTAGCATATCTTTCATAGTATTAAAATACATTTCATGGTCTAAGACCACAATCGCACCTCCCTTGTCTGCTTGTCGTATAACCTCCTTATTCTCTTGTAGTCTCCTAATTGATGCAAACTCCTCTAGTGTTAAATTATAAAATTCAGATTTAACGCCTGACTGATACAGCTCAAATAAATCTTGTTCACATGCTTTATCAAATGCCTCCAAAAGTGGATGAGTTGGAGGTATAAAAGTTGAAGACTTCCTAAATACATTCTCAGTTCCAACATCATTATTACCAAACAACATTCTTAAACTAATATTTCTAACAAACTTTTTAATGTCCAACAAAATATCAGTGATGTCAGCAGATTTTGATGGTATGAACGATAGACTACGATTCAATAATGATATTTCACTATTAGTCAGTGTATACTTAGATAAATTAACTACTAAGTCTTGGGAGTCGGTTTCAAAACTTTTCTCTGAAACTCGTACCTGTTCTCCGAAGTTTTCCGCTTCCTTGTATTCTATTGTGGTGACCAACCTGATCTGTCCATTTGTTGTATCGGTAGAGGAAAAGGGATTGTTGTATCATGACCCAATACATCCTTTGAACTGAGAATGTATTTAGGAAGCAGCCTTCAACTTTTATACCTCCAACTCATCCACTGTGGGGTTATAGATGGTGAACTGTATAAATATCTTTTGGTAGTCCCCTTTGATTCCAACGTTCAGGGCCTCCCTAAGATACACAAAACCCTGAACTGTCCACCAATGAGACCAATTGTATCGGGTGGTGGATGGCTTATGGAACCTGCCTCCATTTATATAGAGAAACAGCTCAAACCGGTCGTTGATAACACAGCAACAGTACTTAGATACACAACAATTTTTGGAGAGCTATGGTACTTATATTTCTTCTCGGGATGAATTGAATGATGAACTATTGGTAACTTTAGATGTTGTATCATTATTTACCTCCATTCCAAATGATGCAGGGATGGAGTATGTGAGGCTATATCTCATAGAAAAAGGCATATCAAGGGATTTGGTTATTAGAACTTTAACATTGCTTGACTTGGTATTGAACAATAATGTATTTACTTATGATAATATTTATTATTTGCAAAGGAAAGGGGTAGCGATGGGCACCCCTTGTGCCAACTCATATGCCAACCTTGTGTTTGCATATTGGGATAATAATTATGCCATAACTAATACAATTTATGGTAGAAATATAAAATTTTATAAGCGTTTCGTAGATGACGTGTTTTTTGTATGGGATGGAACCAGAGATTAACTTAAGTTCATGGATTATATAAATGGTACAACCAATTTTTTGAGGTTTGAATACAAAAGCTCGAATAATATGATAGAGTTTTTGGATGTGCAAATAATGAAAAAGGGTAATGAAATGCATTCAGAGATATATAGGAAATCATGTTGGAGAAACAACATTTTACATCGTAGGAGCATGCATCCCCTGCATATATACAGTAATATTGTAGAAAGTCAAACTCTGAGAATTTCCCGCCTTACAACTGAAGATAGTAATTTCAGTGATAAAAAAGAGACACTAGCTAAAAATTTTTTAGTAAGAGGTTATAATAGGAAAGAAGTTAGTAATATTTACACTGAGAACACCAATATGAGAAAAGGAAGAGGGAGACCCTATCTAAATAGATCTGAAGGCCACAATATAAGTGAAGGGAAGAGAGAATCTAGCACTAATGTAAATAGGATAACCATACCATATTCAAATATGAATATGAAAATTAAGGACATAGTAACTAGGAATTAGAGTATTCTAACTAGTGATGATAGTATCTCTGATATAGTAGGTGAAAGACCAAATTTTACCTATAGAAATATGAGATCTCTAAAAAGGTTGCTTTGTTATGAAAATAATGCCAACAATATACTTCTATCAAATAGGAAGGGCACGTTACCTTGTAGAAATTGCAACCAATGTGTTTATATGTCAGGGAATAGTACCTATACTCATGCTGATACAGGTAAGGTGTTCAATTTTGATTTCTATGCTGAGTGCATGTCCAGAGATTTAGTTTATTTGGCTGTGTGCCACGTATGTGGTTGCTTCTATGTAGGCAAGACGAATAGAAGCCTCAGAGAACGTGTAAGAGAACACATATATGCCATTAATAAAGAAGATGACCATAATGCCCTAGCCAGGCACATTTTAAGTGTAGGTACCTCACATTATTTTAGGTTCAGTGTAGTACAGTTAGTGAAAAGGACTAATAGATTAGGTAATATAAAAAAATTATACTGAAGAATATAAAATCGGTGGATCATGAGCCTACAGGCACATAAAGGGAGAGGACTTAATGAGAAGGTTACTTTAAAGCCATTTTTAGGAGCACGTCCATACAAGCATTAGAGCCATAAAATAATTTTAGCATAGTCACTATAATATATTGTTACCAAGTGTGTTTTTTCAAAAATGCTTTTGATATGTATTTTTTTATATGTTGTTACATATTTCAATGAGTTAGTATAAATAGTTTTTATACACATGTTTTTAAATATATATATATATATATATATATATATATATATATATATATATATATATATATATATATATATAGTTTTGGCAAGAGGTACTTCTTTTTAGGCACACACAATTGTGAATACACTTTTAGTTTGAAAGTGATGAAATTGACCATTTCACATTAGTATTTTGATTGGTTGTTCTTAATTGGTGAATGCTTTTAAAGAAGTCTGTGAATATATTTGTTTTATAAGTCTGATGAAGCGTTTGTAACAACGCGAAAGTGCTTACTACTGCAGTGAATAAAGGATTTTTTGTCAGCTGTGGAGAGCATCATCTGTTGTTTGTACTACTATTTTCTCATTGGGAAGGTGGCTCTTTATCCAGGACTCTTTGTTATACTTTTATTGGCAGTCTAGGATTCTGTGTGAAGAAAAGATGCACCTGAAGTTGAATGGGAAAAATGTACCGCCAAAAGTACTGTACATTTTCTGGTTTCAACTTATATTTTTTACTGCACTATGATAGTGCATTTTCTTTTTCATAGTGCAGTAAAAAAATATAAGTTGAAACCAGAAAATGTACCATTTTGGTGGTATATTTCCCCTCCCCAAAAAAACACATTTAAAAAGGGGGCAGTGCATGCCCCTGTGCCCATGCCTAAATCTGTCACTAGTATACAACAAATACTAGATCAGTCTAACTGTTAAGAGCAGTGTTTGATTGCAGAAAGCTGCAGAATGCTGCTCAAAAGTGTAAAAATAGATTACAATTCAGCAGATAAGAAGGAACCCTTATGCTGCCCAAGACCAGAAATTGTTCATTTCAGTAAAATTTCAGCAAGAAGAATTTAAAAGTGATTGCTGGTAATGAAAAGCTTTGCAAAATTATTTATATTGTAAACTGGTTTGTGCAGTATGATCTTGAAGCATGTGAAACTGGAATTAATGTTTAGACATTACTATTTTCAGGTAAGACTGTGGTTAAACTTTTTCAAGGCCTAGAATTATGTTGTAGATTGAATCTACAATTACAAGAACAAAACATAATACACAAGTAAAAAATTGGAACGGCTTTGACTATAATTCTTACGTAAGAGCGTGCAGAATCATTTTCAAAATCTTTCCTACGTAGATGCATGTGCATAAGTCAGACAGGTTACTTAAAACCTGTGTTTGACAAGGTGTTCTTATTTAGAAAAATAGTTATGCCTGAGACATGCGAAAGCAAAACTTAGATGTTAGCGTTATACTCATGTCATGCAGATGGTATAGATTTGTGCAATAGAACGAATAAGAAAAACTGAATTGAACAAAACTTTTTTAAGAAACGTTGGGCAGCACAATGCCAGGGCAATTCTATGGGCTAGGCTTGTAAAGGCTCCAGGGCCATTAGCCTATCACACACCTATGAACTATGAACATAAGTCATGGGCAGCACCAAACTTGTCATATATATTGTCACAATTATTAGCAAATCAACAAATCTTTACCAGTGGCACAGCTGTAGTAAAGTACATAAAGTTAAGGAATGAACTATAACCAAATGATTGTCCCAACGTCCATGAGATCAGTACAGTACATTATGCAAAGGGTAAACTATGTAAGCCAAAGTATGCTATGTTAATGATGTACACTTAATTGTCTGTGTCTATAATGCCAGTGGAAGATAAACCAGGAATTTTAATTTCTGTAAAGAATTTAAAGTTAATGTTTATTTTCTGATAAGGATTTTACTAAATGTCCTGCTAGTACTAGGAATATGCCTCTAACCTTCAAAATAGTACCCATCACTGCTTAGCACTACAACAAGTTTAGTGGTTTGGAGTGTTTAACTTTCTTACACTCTGTCAGTTGTTATCTGCATACAAAGTCTTTCACTTTCCGGTCACCATCTGTTGCCAACATGGTACAAGGTACCCTAGTCGAAAACCATGATCCAGTATTCAAAACTTGTCCTCATACAAAAATCTAGCAACTCTTGTTATGATTCTGTCTATTCATTGTGGCTAAACATGGGAATAATCTCCCCAACTCTGTAAGACAGTCTTCCTCACTAATTGAGTTTAAACACTATCTGTTGAAACGCATTTGCAGTCAATGGCTATATTCCATCTCCTTAGCTACGGGTTAAACCCAGCAAATTTCCTCTTTGAATAACTTTTGAGCAGCATCAGAGTCATTTCAGTGATAGATGACTTTGTTGTCAGGCACTCTGACTCATCACTCACAAGCATGGACAAGTAGGAGGGTTATTACAGTGAGTTGTCTTTTAGGTGTCATGATTCTGACATTTTACGACCCCTGTGGACCCTGACTCTTGACAAAAGTAACTGCAGTATGGTAATGACACATGCAGGATTGAATGATCTGAGAGTATACAACCCTGAGAGGGATGCAGTTTAACATGTCAGAACTTTCCATGCATGATACAAATAAGCTTTAAGATATTGAACCTGAGTGGGATCCTTCCTTTACCCCAAATGATGCCTATATACAAAGAAAACATAGATGGCTTTAATAAACTGGTTAAATAGTTGGTGTCATTCCAGGGGGATGCAGTATGTGTCAGCATTTTTATTTATTTATTTATTTATTTCACATTTGTTAACCGGGTTAGTCCAACTGGGTAAGAAATTATCCATTTTCAGTGGAGAACCGAGGAGAAAAGCCCTGAACAAAACATACAAGTAGAGACAAGTTAATAATATAAAGAGCAAAACAAACTTATGGATACAATGGATAAGAAAAATAAATATAATCCAAAGAATAGTACATATTTATATACAAGGTCAGAAGAAGGAAATTGCAAAAGAAGATAGGAGTAGAGGAGGAATGAAGTGATCTAGAGGGAGGAGAAAAAAAGAAGAAGGGCAGTAGGATAAAGTAAATTATATAAAGAGGGAGGGTATAGAAAGAAGAGAAGATTAGATAAAGTAAGATAGGAAAGAGGAAGAAAAGGTCTTAATGGTAAGTCTAGGGGAGAAATGGGAATATGGAAAGGGAGGAGTTAAGTAGGATGGTTACAGGTACATACAGGGTTGTTATGGAGGTACAAAATAAGGTCATGTTTGAAGTTAGGAGATGCTCTGAAGTTCTGCTTCCTTCACTAAGGATGGTCTGCATCTCTTGTTCCAAGCTTTCTGCATACTGGCTAAAGCCTTTGTTACTGAGCCTTTTTTAAGCAGAGTTGAGTTGATGTACATTCCAGTGTAACTAAAATATAAACTCTAAAATCTGATCACATTGTAGTAACTGTCCTCAATGCCAGAAATCTAAGCATTACATTGTCTGATATTAAGGCATTCCTGCAATTGGAAAACATCCTTGTATGCTTATACCTGGGTTTTACACTTGTTCATGCCTACCCTGATGAGAACTATGGTGCAGTTTCTATATTTGAAAGGAACATTTTATCACCAGGTCGATCCTTAGGGACCCACAGACTAAACTAATTGAGCTACAGATTACTATAGCTAGAATTAATTATCAACTAATAACTTCTTACATGACACGTCTTTATTCTTAATGACTACATAAGGTTCCTCAGTGTTTTAAATGTTCTTCCTCTTAGCAAAAACTCCATTATTTTTGTTTGACTTTTAATTACCCTTCACTTAAACTGAGACACTTGTATCTCCAATGTAGGATATGCCCAAAAATTCCTAGACGTAATAAATAAAAACTCCCTTGAGCAACTAGTAAGCAAAACTACTAGAGGACACAGTGTTCTTGACCCAGATCTTAGAAATATGGCCACCTCTTGCATTACTACTCTGGTGTCTCTTTCCCCAGTGAAGTCTAACCACAGACTTCTGAGCTTCTCCTTTAAACTCTCAAAAGCCCCTACAGCAAGCCCACTGAATTTAAGGACTACAAGCATGCCAATATCAACCTAGTTTGTTATAAAATATTAAAATTCAATTATGACTGCACCACCTTTGACCTTGATACAGCAGCAAGTTCAGTGAAGAATTCTACACCATCCCTACTAAAACCAAGCATCACAGCATGATCAGAAATAAGTACCCTGGAGGTCTACCACCATAACTAAATTCAAAATCAAAAGAAAGAAACTTCTTAAATTATAGAGTGATCCAAAAGCACCATTTACAAGGAAAATATCAACAGCATTAAAAAACACTGAAAAATGCCATCAGGTTCAATGAAGGAGAACAGTGTTTATGCTGGCATCTGAAGCTAAAGGTAATTATAAATCTTTCTTTAGCAATGTGAGAAAGCTAAGAGAGAATACCCTACATTACTCTGAGCTTATTCATAATGACATCTCCTATTTTGACTGACTAGGCATTGCCAGTATCTTTGCAAACAAATTTAGTGTAAACCACATCCATAGAACTCTCTCCAAAGCCCAGAAATACCTGAATGTCTTTCTCCAAGTTATCTCTAAAGATCATTTACTAAAAGTGCTAACCAAGACCAAAAAATGTGAACTGCATGGGACCTGACAGTATACCTGATAGCTACTATTTACCTATGAACCTGTTAACTATGCAATCAGTCTGCAAACTTTTACAAACGTAGTCAGTAACTAGAAACCAGAATCAAACTCTGTACTGTGTATCTGTGAGGTAAAGATGTTATCCATTATGCAAACCCATCCACCCTTACAGACTCACTTGTTAAACTCTTTAACTTAGGTTAAACTAATGGTTCCGTCTGTGTTGAGTGGCACACCACAGTAGTGATGACCCTTCATAAGAGTGGCCTTACAACCAACCCAGATAATTACAGACCAGTCAGCCTTACAAGTCTCATCTGCAACACCATGGGACTTATAATTGACCTCATAAACTGCAATAACAGTATTCTTATTAGACTTGATCCCCAACAGTTTGGTTTTCTGAAAGGTAGATCCTGTCTACTGAATCTGATAAAATTCTTCAAGAGATTTATGAACACAAGGCATATCTTAACCAGGCCAAGGCCTATAACACCATTCCCCATGCTGGTATCATATAGAAGTTAATTGCTTTAAAAATCTACCCATGTGGTAAGATGGATATGAAACTGGGTGAAGGACAGAACCCACATAGTGGGAGTTGCAGGTGCGGTTCCTCTCTACAATCTCGAGATACAAAGATATAAATTCGAACAGTCCACAATCCTGAAACACACAAACACAAAAAACTGAAATCCCGAACATTCACAAACCATACACCACACAACACACACACCATTCAACCCACAACACACAAACTACACAATCCTACACTACATCTACGCAGGGGGGCAAGCCCCCTGCACTCCCCACACACACCCTACTTATATATATACCAACTCCGAGATCGCACTAACAGTTGAAAAATGCATCACTCACAAGCAGACATTCCACACTCCCTCGCACACACACACACACACACACACACACACACACACACACACACACACACATACACACACAACCTCCTACCCTAACCCACATGCACAACTTACAGTAAAATACACATACACTCACTTATCTACACTTCCATAGGTTTATCCCTGCCAAACACTTCCCATCCCGTTGCTACACTACATAAGTGCAGATTCGAGGTATTCGAATTTACGCTTATGTAATTTCGAGTTTTTACATTTTCGCCTTTACGGTCCCGAGATACTGAAATTCGAGCTTTCAGTGTTTCGGGATTGTAAAGGGGAACCGCAGGTGCATATGCTCAGGGAATATGAAAGTGACCAGCAGTGTCCCTCAGGGCTTGGTGTTAAAATGTCATCTTTTTGGTATTTACTTCTCAGCCCAGATCTCCAAGCAGAGAGCCAAGACCTATGGCTAACAAAGATTGCAGGCAATTGCAAAGTGGGACTTGTTAAGCTACCCGATACCCAAACTCCCAAGGATGAACTCTTCCATGTAAATTCTTAATGTATTGAAGTAGTGCTCAAACTAAATGCTAAAAAGTGCAGTATCATCACTATTGGCATGCAGCACCTTTCCTTATCATACTGTGTAGGCAGCTCACAACTACAACAGGAAAGTATAGTCAAGCACCTAGAACTTTTGCTGATAATTCCCCCTGTTTGGATCATCGTGAGACAACAGTTGTCAGGAAATAATTTTATTTAGCACAGCTAATTGCCAGAGTCATATCAGCAAAGTCTAAAGAGCTAATTACTGCCTTATACATTGATCAGACCACTTTGCAGTACTGCCTCCTTCAAGACGTATCTCACTTAACATATCAAACAATTAGAAAGACCTCACAGTTTCCTTACCAAGAGCATCACAGGCATAATGTTCCTGTGCTATAAAGGGAGGCTGGAGGCACTATCCCTTTCTTCTGCATCTTATAGACTTTTGAAAGAAGATCATGGTCTCAATTACTGTGCAATTAGTGACCCAGTTGTCCTAGACCTTCTACATCTCGGCAAGTCCAATGGTTTGTCAGTACTAAAACAAATGACTTAAATCAGTAGTTCATCAGTGCTAGAATGAAGGACTTAAATCAGTGGTTCATCAGTAATAGAACCAAGGACTTAAATCTAAAGCAACAGATGAAACACAGTGGAGGGACAGGTTTATAATCCATTACTTCCCAAACTTATTGAGTAAACCTCCCTTGTATGTTAAACAGTGTGCGTTTCACTATCTTCCCTTAAATACAACATGGATGACTAGATGGGCATCCACAAATTTGCTCTGGGATTGACTAGCATGGCTGTTCTAGAGAAAGGAGATTTGGCCTGAGGGAGGATACTGGCAAGATGTAAATGGTCATAAGAATCAAAAAACCTTGGAATATCTATGAACAACTGACTGTATACACGCAGGCCTGTAAAGGTTTAATTTTAATAAAGTTGTGTAAACATTTATTCTTCTCCTTAATATTGTAGCAGTCATATTTTTCTGTCCCTTTTACATAATTCTCCTTCACCAGAGTCTATGACCATCTTACATGGTTTATTGCCACTGTGATACATAAAGTCTGCAACTGATAACTAAGAATTACTTCAGTGTATTACTACTACTAATACTACTGTTCCTAATACACTACATGTACCTGAACTGACTACTTCAAGGTAAAGTGAAAGCCTTTGCCATTTTATACATCTCTGTCGTCAGCTATTGTTGTAACTTGAATGACCCATGTTTGCTTTTAACTCTCGCAATACTTAGCTAACTGCAGTAATCTTTTATCTTTATATCAAGGAATTTTACTGTGTGGGCCTTGAGTGGATATTTTATATCGTTATATACGAAATGTGAAGTGTAACTTGAGACAGCTGAAATTAAGTCATGTCTCAAAACATGAGGTGGCATGGCATCCATACAGACCTTAAAGATTTTGTTTTTCTGTATACATTTTATTGAGGCTTACTTCAGATACAATTAAAGTATGGATAAAATTAAAAGTCTAAAAATGAAGTATGTATATGCATACCTTCCCACTGGGTGCACCATTATAATTTAATACAAGCATTTCAAAGAAGAGTACATTATAGACTCAAAAACATGGTATGTCACAGACTTGTAAGTCGTTTGTAATGTGAACTTCTTGAAGGGTTTGCAATGACTGTTTACTAGCCCCCCCCCCCCCAAGTCCTGTTATACTTTTCTGAATCTACTGTCAGTCTGGTTTCTCTGAAATTTAAAGTCTTAAGAAAAGCATTATTTTTTTACAAATCATTTAATGGCTCAGTAGAGCTATTAAAAGCTTCGTAACTTCATACTGTTATACTTTTTACTTAATTGTTAACTTACCCAAAGCCCCTTCCCATCCCTGACAATGATCCCTACTACATCTCTGGCTTTGTTCCTACTGGCCCAATTTGACCTGCATTTCCCTTTCAGTTTACTTAGATTATATTTCCTTTGACTAGCCCCTTCTTTTCCTAATCGGTGGAACCCCCAAGTCATCTTTCACAGCCCTTCTTCTACATAATAGCTAAGCTAGTTTTTAGCTTTTCTGTTTGGAATTTGTACTTATGTGAGGGTATTGAGTTGTTTAGGTTGAAAGTATGGAATGTTTTTTGTATGTCAAATAAGACAGTGCCACTCTAGCCTCTCAGCTACCTCCCCTGTTCTGCAAAATTTAAAAGAAATAACCAGTTGTCCCTTGAGCACCTGTCTTTGACCAGGCTTGTGTGCCCCACATCTATGACTGATTCTAATAACCTTTCCAGTGTTATCATTAGTAACTTCATGAAAATCCTTGTGTTGTTATTGCAAAATTAAGTCAACCTGAAGTTTGCAGGCTTTTCCATGTTTTTCTTTCCTTTTGTCTGGTCTACCACCATTATTTCCTTCATAGATTTTTCTGACACACTTTTCATTCCCATGATGTCATTAAAAGCTTCCATTATGACCACACCTGTTTCTGGCCATGTTTTTTTTTTTTTTTTTTTTTTATAAAAGTCCATTGAGAAATAATCTTAGCTTCAAGCTTTGTCTTCCCTTATGTGCCTGACAGCTGCCTACCTCTTCCCATATCCCTATATCCCTATTTAGTTCCTCCCCTTCCTTCATTGATGCAGCCTTCCTTTCACAGTCTTGAAGCTATTCCCCTTTCCCAGGTACTTTCTTATACAGATCTCTAGTGATAACCTGAAAAATTGCCTAATATTCTCCCCAATTACCCTGGTGCCAACTTTGTCCTTTACCTCAATTATCCAAACCTGTTTTCTTTGGAACTTTATTATTCACATCAATAACTTTACATCTACTCCTGTATTGACCAATCACTTTGTTGCATCTCATCCTAGCTGTGCCGCTGTTTAACTTTCCCTCCGGTACGTTCAACCTATTCTTTAGTTCATTAATCCTGTTCTTGACCTTTAACATATGTCACGCAATGCCCTTTCTGCTGTGTAAGCCTCCATACTTTGTTTTTCATTTCTGAACTTTATTTTCCTTATCCCTTTTGACCCATCTTGGTATCTGTTGAAATTCTAAGGATAATAATTGCAATGGTCACAACAGAAGAAGTGTAAGGGCTAATGTTGGTGATATATATTCTAAATTTGAGATTGCTATACCCCAAATTACTTCAACTACTCCAAGGAACAAAAATCTTGGAGTTGTATGTAATCAACAGTAACATACTCCCCCATTTGGGGGTGCAGAGGGATGATGATCATAGCAAAAATGCTTTAGTTATGTAACAGTGAGTTTTGAAATTCATTCTTTACATTTCCTTTTCAATCAGATTGTATTTCATACTGTCAGAACCCATACGTTTGGGTCTTATATATGTGACAAGGAGTTGCATGTCTAGCATGCAGTACATCTCTGCCTTCCCAGGCCACATTTACTTTGTCCTAACCTTTCTTCAAAACCCATCTCACTCCCCCTTTGTTGTCTTTGACCATTTAACTGTCCACTTCTCTCCATTTCATAGGTTCTGCCTCCATCTTTTTTCTTGCAAATCAACATTTTCCCACTTTATTTTATGAGTGGCATGTCCAGAGGTCTTGCTTTCTGCAATCTCTACCTGAGTTACTTTATATACTGGGTCTTTATCTACTTACTGCCTGCTTACTGTCATCCTTTGAGCATGTATACATGTTCCTGTTCCCACATTTCTCTCCAAATATTTAGCTTGCTTACCTCTTACTTTCATTCACTTATCTGCAGTGAATCTACTTACAATGACATGCATCTAGAGCATTTCTCCCCATGCCTCCACTGAAAATTGGCTTCATTCCAAGTCGATCTTTCCCAGTTAACAAATGTTAAATAAATAAATAAAATTAAAAAAAAAATCTCCAGTTCATATTTGCATGAAATTCCATGAACTGTGTAGCCATCCTACTTCAGGTTTCAGAACCACTTTGTTTATTTATTTACATTACTTACATTTTGTTGGCTGGGTTAGCTCTACTGGGTGCTGTCTACATAAAGTATAGTGACAATGCTTAGAAAAGGGCCATTACACATAAGACATCAAAGTACACATTTTTGAAATAGAGCAGTGTATTGTCGCCATGGCAAAATTAACAATCGGGTATAAAGTGCAACAATAAAAGGAAAGGTGGGAGGGGTATTATAAAGGAGTCTTAGTGAGAGAGGACTTGAGGAGAGAGTTGGAATTGTATACATGACTAGAGAGAAAAAATGAGAAGTGTGTGTGTGTGTGTGTGTGTGTGTGTGTGTGTAAGTAGTAGAGAATGGGAAAATAGTTTAGATATGTAGAGGTGGTGATGTAATACTGAACAAAGATGTAGCAGATGTGTAATGGAGAAGAAAATGGGACATGAATATAATGAGTATTGAGGACCAGGGTATCCAAGCAAATGAAAAATGAAGTAAAGGCACATCAGCACGTTAAAGAAAAGCAAGGAAGATAATCAGATGTGTTTGTATGTTTGACAGGATAGTGTTTTTAGAAGGTGGACTTGCACAGATGTTTGAAAGAACTAAAGATAACATGTTGTCTGTGTTCTAAGGGGATTGTGTACCACTTCTTTATTAGGAAATAAAGAAGTGCTTTAACTCTTAAGTTTAGTTTATTTTTGTAATTTGTAGGATTTTCTTTGTACTCATCCCCAGTATTATCCCCCCACTCTAGGTATCACAAACCTGGTGTAGGAAATCCTTCTCCACATCTATCCAGTCATGATTCGGGCAACAAAGAGACCCCACCAGTGCCACTATATCCCTTTTTTACAGTGACCAGTAGATCATTTATTCTCTTCCTACCTACAGTAAACCCATCTACCAGCTTAATTTCCTATTCATTTGTATTCTAGTTTCTCTTCTGCCTTCTCCCGTAACACTGTCAGCCCATAAAACCTAAAAGCAATTTTCTGTAATTGACTAACCTCCCTCACATTCATTTTTAACTCTTGTATCATCACAACATCCATTCATTACCTTGCTGACCTACTTACAGTGTTGTTAGGCTGTTGATCAGGTAGATCATTTGTTGCCTAGCTGATACTGTTAAATCTACTTGTTGCTTCTTTCTATGAGGGATTTGCGAATAGAACTGGAGTTTTTCTGATTCATTTATCTAGGTTTTGTGTGAAGCGGGTTCCAGAGCTACTTTGTTTAATATGAAGGAGAAATTTTTTCCAAAGGAGAGGAATTATTTGGGGGATATCTTTTCTACCAACAGGTTCTCTTTATCTTATGGAGGATATTTATATCTCTTGCTGGGTGTTTATGGTGTTATGAATGTTGTTTAACTCAAAGTCAGGGCAGGGTAGTTTGATGTCTTTAGGCTAGACAGAGGTCACCCATTAGAAGTCTGTACAAAACATAAATGAGATCGTGCTTTAAGGCATTGTACACAGGCCATGGAATGTAGACCCTTGATTTTTCAAGTGAAGAAACAATTGAATGTTTCAAGATGGAGAATGTGTTTGGACAGGTACATACCAAAGACAGCATCATATTCTTTTATGAGCCTGGTAAAGGAGAAGAGGGTTGCTAACTTCCGTGTTCCTGGAGAATATACATCTGGTAATCAGCTGGGATAAATAGAAGGACTTTCAGATGTCTGTAGATACATGGTGGCCAAACGAGAGTTCCCTCTCTACAAAAGTGCCCAGGTCCATAATAACTGTGTTAGTTTTGAGGGGGTGTCATCTGTGTGTGCTCATGTATGCTTTAGATTTCCAGTGGGTATGACACTGTACTTTTTAGGGTATAGTTTTAGATCATGACAATGGTACTGTTTGTGCATGTTAGTTTATCTTGTTAGGATATGGAAGTTTTCTTGAAAGTTGATGATAGCCTCAAGGTTGCAGTAATCTGTAAATGTAGTCAGCTAAATTTCCTCTCTGTCAGCTTTGATATCAGAGAAATAAATGCCAAATAGGAGTGTCCCCAGGACTGAGCCCTGGGTTACTGCACTAGTAAAGCCCATTGATAATGAGCTTTTTAGATGAGTGTGTGCCCCAATCCTAATTTGTTGGGCTGTAGTTATGACTCAGTTTGCTTTTCCAACATGTTACAGATTGGTTTACATTGAAATTGATTAGTGTTTCTATAATGCCCAAATGTACAATAGGTTTGAAGGCCTTGGTCAATTCAGGGTAGACTTTGTCTGCTGATTTGCCTTTGTCTAGTGCCACAATCATATTTTCAAAGAAATCCACTAGGTTAAGCAGTCCTCTTGTAAACCAAAACAGGCTTGGATTGAGAGATTGTAAACCTCAATGTCTTTGTTTATGAGGTCTGGAATGATGTGTTCCATTATCTTACAGACCGGTAAACCGTCCAACCTTATCTGTATTTGCCAGGATCTGTGAAGAGACCACTCTTGAGAAGGAAAACAACTATAGCACCACTTTCCAATTCTATCATGAAACCAGTTAGGAGGCTGAAGTTTATCAGATTAGGAGTAGGGCCATAAGGCAGTTGCTCCACACTGGGAAAGAGGCATCCAGGCACTTTGTCATTCCCCAAAGAGGTACTTTTTGTACCTCAGAGGAGATCTTTGGGAGGTACAGATATGATATCATGCAGGAGAGAGCATGGGGTGTGGGTGCTGAAATTTGAACTAATTTTTTTGGTAATATATTAGTTGGCATTTCAGTTTAAATTAAATTGGATTTAATATTATCTGGCCAACCAGTCATAATTACATCACATAGTGATGGTAGTTCATTGTCTTCCTTGTACAGTCTCATAAGCTTTTCTAGCTTCTCAACATAGGTAACTGAGAAAAACCCATAAGCCTGTAGTTCTCTGTCAGTTAAAATCTATTTACTGTCTTGCAGACAATTTGAACTCAGTGTATCATCATTATACATATAACCTACCTGGTTTAAACTGAACTTGCAGATCATATATTTGCAAAAACAGTAATATTTTTGAAGGCTCATTGGCACTTTTTACAAGGTTTTCTTAAAATAATTTAAAATAGTTTATGGTCTGACTTTGCAGTGACTGTTGTATCATATATACTGCCATGAAATGTTTGACAACCAAACACTAAATCCATCTTCTCTTTTTCTGTCAGAGAATATTGAGTTTATGCATCATTCAAAGCACTTGGCTAGTCATCTTTGAATAGGATTCCACTAAGTCCTTGCCAAGCAATAGATTGTGAGTCATCACATAATTTCAGTATAGACATCTCAGTGATTAACGTTTAAGTATTCCAATGCTTTTCTTTCATTCTGTTGACCAGAACCAAGTAACATTGTAATATGGTAGCTTTCTGGCTGTAAAATATGAAAACTATTGCACCATGCCAATGAACTGTTAAGAGCTAGAGGCTTCTGTTTAAGACTTGTGTTCAGTTTCTCAGAATCATATTTGAGACATTCAGAAGGCAGAACATGGTCCATATAGATGTGAATCTTCTTTTCTTTTTCAAATTTCTGCTAATCTGTCTGACAGCTTAAAAAGAAGCATGTTATGTTCCCACTTAGTAGTTCTCAAGACCAGTTCATCAGTTATATTAATTTCACCTACTATGCCTTATGCTGTTTCAGCCTTTGCTCTCTGGAAGAGTTCTGGTGCTGATGAAATTACAAAGGGCATTAATAAAAAATGTATCTGCCCAGAAGGGTGTGCACAACTTAGAGCTATTGTTATCTAGCCAAATTTGCAGAAAAAAACAAGCACTGAGAAAACATAGCATTAGTCTGTTGTTTGAAGATGATAATGTTCCCTTTTGAGCCATTTGTTTAAGTAGGAAGGATCTGTGCATCTTATCGGCTTGTTCTGCTTTACCATTGTTGCCATGCTGTCTATCCATACATTCAGTTTAGTTTACTTTACAGTGACTTTCAACATTTCCAGGTGCTTTTACTGACTGTTGCCCTTTTAATTGCAATGAAACTTAATGACTGCCCACTTATCAAAATCCTGTTGTCAACATTATAGATGATTGAGTGTGCAGACTAGTTAACTACAGAGTCATGTACACTGTTCACAGAGATATGATTGTTCAAGTGCTCATTTTGAGGAAGGACTTAACAGCCATAGAGTTTTTGGGGAGGTTTACTAATGTCAGGATAAAAAGGGAAATCTCCTGACCAAGCACAATCAATAGTCTGTTTGTGACTCTTAATATTGCGCATGGCTGGTGTTCGTGTGACTGAGCATCCCAGGTGATACTTTTCCTCATTTTAAGGGTGATTTCAGAGTTAGTTATATTAAGTGTGCAGTTTTACCATCCCCATCACCACTGAGGTTTTAGGAAGCTTACCCCCCCCCCCCCAGAATTATAGGGCTTGACGTGTTTGTAATTGAATTCATGCAAATATTATGTGCTTTTTACACCTAACAGCAAAGCAGCCCTAAAATGGAAAATGATGTAGGAGAATGTTCTCAACACTGATGTGAAGAAAAAGCATTGATTCCTGGGTAGGAAAGTATGCAATGAACTGATGGCTTCTACTTCCTTTTTTTGAATAGTATATGGTCCAGGAGCTGTTTTGTAAATAATTATCCAGTCAGTAAGTTCTTATTTACAGAGTGCCATTTGTAAGCAAAGGGAAGGGAACTGCTTTGCTGTATGAGTTGTTGGGTTGCTATCTATTCTGCTTTGAGTAAGCTAGTACTGTAGAAGTCAAAGGGTTGTTTGCCCTTTTACGTTCTGAGTAGTTGGGTTGCATTAGTAGGTTTGCATGCAGTTAATGAGTTTGTCATCTGCCAAAATTTGAGGTTTCATTTATGGTGTTTTTAATGTGAACTTTATTTTGCATGTGAAACAGCAGAAACATGGCTGGAATAGCATTGTGTTTTGTGTGTGTGTGTGTGTGTGTGTGTGTGTGTGTGTGTGTGTGTGTGTGTGTGTATATATATATATATATATATATATATATATATATATACACACACACACACACATAGAGAGAGAGAGAGAAAGATATATATATATATATATATATATATATATATATATATATATATATATATATATATAGAGAGAGAGATATATATATATATATATATCTATATATATATATATATATATATATATATATATATATATATGTATATAGAGAGACAGAGAGAGAGAAAGTGTTATTGAGACTGTGTGTTTGCCTATAGATAGATGTATCAAACCTTGAATAGAACTTTTAATCGACTTTCAAAGTCTTTAATGCATCCAGTTGACTTCACCCTAAATCAAACACACACCTGGTTGCATCACAAATTATTCTTTACACGTGCTACTTTGCATGTATGGCAGTCAGCAATACAAACTACAGTAAAATACATTAAATCTAAGTATAGATCGTAAAACACATGCACTTTTAAGATTGGCACACAGACTTAAAACACAGTACTGAAACTCGTGCACAAAGCTAGAAACACTGTATCTATGGTGGCTCCCTCCAGCATGTAGACTTTGCCCCCACAACCCTTTACTCAAACATAGCAGTCCACACAGCTACTGAAGTGCAGTACATTGAACAGGCATTTTAGCAAAACTTGGTATATCGAACCAAAAGCATCAGATCTACATAAACTTGAATGTAATACCACAGGTCTCTTATAACCCCGAAAACACTCACACATATATAAACACACACCTGCATTGGAAAATGTAATAAATGGAAGATCACAGAACAATGGGAAGCAAAAGAAAACATATTCTGTGCCCCCCTACCCTAAATTAAAGGTATACTGCAGTATCATTATATGTAAAAATCACAAAGAATGCAAAATGCAATGTTTTCACAAAGTGGCAAGCCACCTGCATTCCCCATGTGGCTGTCTGTACCCCTGACAAACGTAGATATACCAACACCAAGATCACAGCAGTTTATTGCAGTCACTATATTCATACAAGGATATATTTTGAAGAAGTAGTGATGGAGTTAAAGAAGTTATTGAATTTCTGCCCTGACTAAACAAGCCTCTGACAAAAGAAAAGGGCTCCTACACACACACACCCATATATATATATATATATATATATATATATATATATATATATATATATATATATATATATATATATATATATATATATATATATATATATATATATATATATATATATATATGTATATATATATGTATATATATGGGTCCACTTTGTATTTTTGAAATACCACAATTTCAAAGCTCTAAATACCGAAGCTCAGAACATCAAAGTTGTGGAATCTCAAAATGAAAAAAAAAAATCTAAAGCAATATAACATCACAAATCACAATTTTGCAGAGGTCAAGCCCCCTTGCACCCCCCACTCCCCTTGCAACTTAAATTTTTAAGTTGCAAAGTGGACCATATATATCTAGATATAGATACACGCGCGCGTACACACACACACACACACACACAATGATAGATATAAGGACAGCTAAAGATGTATTCTGGTTAAAGAGAATAGTTGTGAAATACATTTTTTTAAATTAAGAAACTGAATTTGGTGATTTGCATATTTTACACATAAGAGATACCTGACTTTGACATTTGAGAAACAGCTTAATGTATGCAGAGCAAGTGAACTTTCAAGCATACTCTTAAAAGCATGACTCAGAAACTGGAAATGTGACATACAGTTTGATATGATAATGGTTTCTTCTTATGCTGACCTACATACAGTCTAACCTAATAAGAAAGACAGGAATGTAAAAAGAAACTTTCTAGTTTTAAAAAAGGATTACATGTCTTCTAAGGGAGCTGCAGTCTCTCTTTTGCGTGAGCAAAAATGAAGTAATACTGCATGGTGAACATGTGAAAATATTCATTCTTTTCATCTGTGCAGTAGTGGGTCAGTGGGTAACAGCTCTGATTAAAGCTGCTGTTGTCTGCTTATTGTGTGGAGTTTACAAGTTCTTTTCTATGTTCTCATAAGTGCTACTGTAGGTTTCCCCCACTTTTGTATAAAACATGCTATTTGAATGGGTCCTCTAAACTGTCTGTATCACTATTCCTCTTGATTTGTAGGTAAATGCACTAATCTAGAGGTGTTACTAGTAACATACTGAGAAACACTATGAAAAGCTTTGAACATTTGAACAAATTTACTTACAAAAGTTTTGGGGGAAATAAAGCACTTTAGGGAGCCATTACTTTATAATCCTCCATTATAACTTTATGACCGTTCAGGTAAACAGTCTTGACACAGCCTCACCTCAGGCTTTGTCCCTACCGAATGGCGCACTGCTACACAAAGGAGGAGCGACTACAGACCCTGGGATCTATCGCCCCATTAGCCTGATGAGTCTGATATATGCAAAGCTATGGAACTCATCATCTTGGACCTAATAAACAAGAATATAGCGAATCTCCAAACTCTGGATCCCACACAGTTTGATTTTGTGAAGGGTAGATCATGCCTGCTCAACTTGTTCGACTTCTTTGAGTCAGTCACCAGAGTTGTGGATGAAGGCAAGGTGTTTCATACAGCCTACCTTGATCTGGCCAAGGCCTTTGATACCATTCCCCACTCAGGAATCATAAAAAAAACTCACTAAGCTCTGCATCAGTCCCTGTATCACTAGCTGGGTTGCAAACTGGCTCACAGATAGTACCCGCAGTGTGAAAGTAGCTGACTCCAAGTCAGTCTGCCGACTAGTCACGAGTGGAGTCCCACAGGGTTTGGTCCTGGGTCCTCTCCTGTTGGGTATCTACTTCTCTGAAGTCCAGGCCAATACGAAGGGTCTCTGGCTGACAAAGTGTGCAGACGACTGCAAGTTGGGAGCTATTATTAACTCCGCAAGTGATGTTGACATCCTAATGAATGGCCTCACTGAGACCAACGACTGGTGTCAGAACCATGACCTTAAGCTCAGTGCCAAAAATGTGTTGTCATCCCCTTTGGGAAAAACCCGGTTCCCATGAATTGCCACATTGATGGTAGTCCACTGAACACAGAAGGCGTTATAAGAGATCTGGGAACACAGGTTGACAGCAATCTCTCTTTTGATCACCACATTGCCTTTGTGGTCAGAAAGTCCTTCTATGTGGCACATCTCATTACTAAGGATTTTGTATACAGGAAGAAAGAGGTCATTGTCTCCCTCTACTCTTCCCGTCATTAGGCCAATAATCGAGTACAATGCCCCTTTGGCATGTACCTCACTAGATATCTGCAGCAACTGGAGAGGCCGCAAAAGTACGTCACAAAGAAGATCCTAGGCCTTAAACACTTGTCCAATATGGACAGACGCAAAAAAGTCTAACTGTTCTCTGTCTCATGTTGCCTACTTAGAGGCGATCTCTGCTTGACTTACAAAACCATGACTGACCCAGCTCTGTTAGAAATGCTACATCTAAAGAAATCCCAATCCCTCTTCACCACACGCTCCAGAGACCTCAACCTCATTACCACAATCAACAGAACATGCTGGAGGGACAGGTTCATAAGCCAGAGACTTCCCATGCTAAGAAATAGACTTCCCATACATTTCAAGCAGAGCACCTCACTGACCTGCTTCAAGAGAAATCTTGATGAGTGGATGGGAAATAGAAAATTCACCCCGGGGATCACTCTAGTGGTTCTACTCGACAGAGGCAGTAGGAACTAAGGTTGGGTAGCACAATGCCAGGGTAATCCTATGGCTAGGTTTGTAAAGGCCCCAGGACCATTAGCCTAGTACACACCTATGAACCTATGTGTGTTGACCATTGCTCAAATTTTGCCAGCTATGATCCCAGATTCCTGATCTTGTTGGCTGTAGATGTAGATTTCCTCACTTTGGTCTCAGTATTTTAGCAGATTTCAGATCTTTTGCTGTCAGTGCTTCTCCATCTTAGGCAGCATTCTGTTAAGTTTCTTGCCCATCTTTTGTATCACATTAAAGATGAATTCTTTAGCAAGTCAAGTCACCTCTGAAAGACTTAATGTTTTCAGAGAACGAGTTTTGCAGACCTGAACTTTCCTTGGCCATTGCGACAGTTGTATTTTTGATTTTATCTTATTCAATATGGTCTAGAAATAAACATAAAAGCACAAAGCTTATTTGATTCTGTAGTTTCTCTCTTAGTGCTAGATATTATTAAAAAAGAAAGGACAATAAAACAGCAGCAGGCTGTGTTTAGTGGAATAATTCCGCAACAGTTCTATTATTTATGAGTTTTCTCTTAATAAACTTATGTTATTTTATCAATGTGCTTACATTTTTAAGGTATTTTGAGGAATTTCCTGCTTGTATGCAGTATTGCTAAGCTGCCAGTTGTGTTTATGTAGTTTTAATTTTAAACATTGCACAGAGAAGAAGAATGTGTGTGTTGTCTTTTTTGTTTTCAGTGTGCTCCATGCCTGTGGGTATCCTGTGGCCAAAATAAGACAACATGAGGATAGTAATGGAATCTGAAAAGAATACTTCAGAGAAAGTTCCACATTTGAAAGGAGCAGTATAAATAATTTTCTGCTGGGGAAAATGTGGATTTGTTGCTTCTCATTCTGTTTTTGGAAGATATTTAGTTTTACGTAGATCATAACTCACACATAGAAATGTAGATAAACAGACTGTGAAAGATCTTTGCAAAACTTGTATAGCAGAGCTGACAAAAAATAGCCTATAGGATTGTGTGGTGCCATGGGGAAGCTGAGTGTTCACTGAAGCTCTGGAACAAAAACAGCACTGCAGTTTCCAGATGTTTCAGTTCATTGTTCAGATTAATATAATACATCAAAGCCACATGTGGAAAGTACTAGAAACAGTATGGATAAACTAACTTGCTACTTTACATGCAAGGTAACCTTATTACAAAAAAATGCCATGTTTAATACACTTAGAAACTCTGTACAGCATCCCCATATTTGGAAGTAGTTTTGTGTAAGCATACTCTTTATTCACAGGGGGAATGTTCTTGAAACAAAAAAGTCAAGATTTTTGAATTATGACAAATGTCTGTGTGTCCTCCAGCAGGGGCGTACTTAACCTGATGTATTCAGTAGTTTAAGTGACAAAAACAATGCTTTTTTGGAAGGGTTGAAGATGAACTTAACTTCAAAAAGTGCTTTTCCTCATTAAGGCTTACATTCAGGCCTGACTGTAACAAAAGTGAATGGAAACATTACACCTTTTAAAATCCAGATTCTGTGAGATGTATGCTGCTTTTGTTTGTGCCCCCCCCTCCTCCACACACACATACACACCCACCACCCACATGCTTCGGGCCTTGACCTGTGTACTTCTTAATAAATATTGCTTCCTTCAGGTCTGGAAAGGAAGAGATCATTATTACACCCTCCCTCTCAATTGTACGCTTTTAAAACAAATGTTTCTTAAGGAGAACAGTATCTGCATATTGTGATAACATTTATCCCTGAAGTACCTTATTAGCTTACAAAGATGTCAGTCATCAGGTCTACCTGTAGGTTGCATTTTGTCCTATGCAGTTGCAACCTTCTACCTCACCCACTATTTGCCATAGTTTCTTTATCTGTCTGATGTGTTCCTGTTGCCTTTCATTCCTCCTAATCTCACCCTTCTAGTTTTTCTTCAGTTTCACACCATCTTCCTAGCCAAATGGTTCGGGTCAGCTTTTATCATTTCATATTTTATTTTTCTTCTCATCTTTGTTACCCACATTTCATTTGCTTTGTGTCTTACCTCGTATCCCATGCCAGAGCTCCTACTTCTGCCTCTTCATATTTCCCTTTAATTCCTTAAAAATATTTACTTCAGTATGTTCCCTCTCTATATGGGTTTTAGGACTGACTGTCTTATTTCAAGGAGGTCTGATGCCATCACTCCATTAACAGTGAGTTGAGTATGTCTGCATTGGTAGAGTTCTCACTGATGACAGGCACCATACCATTTGGTTTGCCTTTGCTACTACCTTGTTACATTCTATTGCATGATTCATTCTGAGGGTGAATATAGTAAATTTGAAAGGAGTAATAGAAATGATTTACTGCAGTTACTCATGAAGCCTGTAATCATCAGTCATGTCAGCATAAAAGTGTACATTTTTGCATTGAATTTCAGCTGCCATGCATCTATTGGCATGAGTGTAAGTCTTGCTGATGGATATCTCCCCATCTTTCACCACTGCCTTTAATTACAAAGTAAAGAGAGTGTTGAAATTCCATTTCTGAGCTTCAGGAATCACTTTGCAGATTTGACTAACTTCAGTGGAGGGCCCAGTTTATTTAATAATTAGAGCCATATTCCTAGATAAGCACAGAACATTCATTCTTTGGCGGTGATTATGATCTTTATCAGGGTGGTCACCTTGCCATTTCTCACCTAAATCCATGTCAGTTATGAGACCGTATTTTAGTTATTTTTGAAGCATAATGACGGCAGTCATGTGACTGCATAGTTTACATCACAGAATGACTCCTACATAACTGTGTTGGTCATCTTGGCAAAGGTAATAAGGATGGGGATAGATCTCTGTTTTTTAATAATCAAGTCATTCACTTTTAACAAGGGAAGTGATTGCATCATTTTACGAAACTTTAGATGTGCAGACATTTTTAAACCCACTGTGGTTAGCTGACTGGCAGTTATCTGACCAAGTGTCACTATAGGTTTACATTTGGAAAGGAAGGTAAGTGCAATACCAGGCAAGCAATCACAGGGACTATTAGATGCCTAGTCATGTACAACTTTAGTCATGTACAACTTTAAAAATACTTAAACGTTCTTATCAGTCTTTATGAGCACTTAGTACCATTCATTTCCCAGATCATACCAGGCCATACATGATAACTGTAGTATAAATGTGTGTCTACTCATTCAGTAATCAAGACTAGGTTAATTGGTTTATTGATTATTACTAGGCTGACTGCACTTGTCAGCTGCGGTGGTGCAGCGGTTAGCATCGTCACCTTACAGCAAGAGGTTTTTGGTTCGATTCTCGGCTGAAGTGCCTTCTGTGCAGAGTCTGCTTGTCCTCCCTGCAGTCGAGTGAGTGTTAAAGACATGCAGTAGGTGCATGTGTGTGTGCCTTCTGTGAAGGTTGGGTGCCGGGCTGACAATTCAACACCATAAAACCCCCACTTCCAGTCAATCTGCGGACCGATGATCCACTATGTCGACAGCCTAATGGGAAAAGCCAAAAGACATTTTACTTGGATGACTGTACTTGTGGGTCATTTCAGTCCTAGCCAGTTACCCCATGTGAGAATCAAACTCTGCACCTTCTGTCTGTAAGGTAAACACCTTAACCATTACAAAATAGTACTTTCCTTCACCTGTAGTGGTAACTTAGTCCGTAGGCTGTGGATATGCTAAGTTAGCAACATATCCCCCCAGAGAGTCTTACTTATCCATTGGTGTAAACTTACGTTCCTAGTAAGGGTGTTTGTAGAGCCACTGGTTTTGTGAAGAAATAAGAGGTCATATATGCTTGGATCTTTCATGACCCAAAAAGTGAGACACAGGTCACCTCAGAGCAGCTTGTAGGTTACTGAGTACAAGAAGAGTTGCACTGATGTATTGGGGTAGTTAAAGGATTTAAGACCTTTAAGTTATTTTGTAAACACCTGTATTAAATTATGACTTAAGACGTAGGCAAACCTACGTTAACAGAAAAGAAAACAAATTATAACAATGTTTTGCATTTTTACATACATTATACATCACATATCTTTTCTTTATAACTATCATCAGTCCAACATTAAATAAATTGCCAAATTACTGCCTTCCCTTAAACCTCAATCCTCCTCATCCAGAACATTATTCTGCATGTATTGTTCCCACAATTTTCATTTATTTCTGGGTAATTTGTTCCTTCTGTTTACTGTAGATCTGTCTTTCAGATCTTTTATCTCTTTTATAATATTTAATATTTCAGATACCACTGGTTTAGACTTTTATTTCAATGTTTTAGTAATTGTTTTTTTCGCAGCCAACAGAATTAAACTCAATAAGTATTTACTACATCTAGACAATTCAGATCCTGTGTCCCATCTCAAAAGAATAATTTCCTTATATGCAACCATTACACTCCCAAAATGTATATTCTCAGTTATGTCTTTCTTCCCTGTCACACCTCCAACAATTGCTATCTACCTGAGGAAAACATCTTTGAAGTCTGCTTGAGTTATAAAAATACCTATGCAAACGCTTCCAAACAAAAATCATTAACCTTCTGGACTTTGTTGCACACTTGGGAGCCATTCGTATATCCTCCTGTTATTCTTCAGTAACTTGCTTTTCCAATATCTCTTCCCAATCTTTTCTAACCTCCTGTGATTATTCTTATAGTTGTCATGTGATATTTTACATGCCCTATCAATTATCCTGTTTTAGCAGCAGGTTCTGTTCTAAATTTTGCTTAAAACTCTACCAGTAGAGGTTTTTCACTTAAGATTCCACTGTTCCTATCTTTTTGCCTAAACTCTGATATTAATCTCTGGTAGGGAAGGCAATCTCTAGCTTGCAGTCCAGATGTCTTCTTGCCTTCATCCCACTCAATTACCTTTCCAGCTCTAGTTATTTGCTCCTAATATCTTGGTTCCTTTGACAGTTTCCCCTGTAAATTAAAGCCCTCTTTTGACTATTTTCTGTGCTCCTACTTGTAATCATAACTGGTTGTTAATGGCACCACTTATACTGAACCCACAGAATTAGCCAACCTGCTAGCTGACAGGTTCAGTGAAAACTTCTCTTCCCTGTCCCCACCACATATCCCCCAAAGTATCCCTACCACCTGCCCCCCCAGTATTTCCAAGGAGCAGGTTATAAATGCTCTCTCCAAAGCCAAAAACACAGCCTCTAAGGGACCTGTTAATATCCCAGGCTGTGTTCTAAATGGATTAAAACAGCTGTGTACTCTTTTTAACCACAGTCTAAGCACTGGTTTTGTTCCTGCTGAATGGAAAACTGCAACCATCATTCCGTTAGATAAAGGAGGCACCTCCACAGACCCTGGGAACTATAGACCCATAGGTCTGACCAGCCTAATCTGTAAGGTTATGGAAAGAATAATCATGGACCTTATCAGCAAAGATATAGGAGACCTCCAAACACTGGACCTAACACAATTTGGCTTTGTTAAAGGGAGATCCTGCCACTTGAACTTGATGGACTTCTTTGAGACAGTCAGCAAAGCCCTGGACAAAGGCATATCCATCTGTATGGCCTACCTGGACGTGGCCAAGGCCTTTGACACAATTCCCCACTCAGGCATCATTGATAAACTCACCCAGCTGGAGATCAACCCGTATATTGTCAGGTGAGTTGCAAACTGGCTCACTGATAGAATGCACGCACTCAAAACAGGTGACTCTACCTCCACCAGCAGACCTGTAACCAGTGGTGTTCCACAGGGATCTGTGCTGGGGCCCTATTGTTTGGAATCTACTTCTCGGATGTACATGCTAAAACAAAGGCCTATGGCTGACAAAGTTTACAAACTAGGTGCAGTCATCAAATTCCCAAACAATGTGAACATCCTACAAGAGGAACTTACACAGATAAACGACTGGTGCTAAAGTCATGGGCTAAAACTCAATGCAAAATATGCATTATCATCCCCTTCAGCAAGGGCAATGTTCCTGCAGATTACTACATTAATAACAACACCCCCCTAAGTACGCAGCCTTTCCTTTGACCACTACTTCTCCACAGTAGTAAGAAAGGTTTTCTACATTGCCCACCTCATAAGTAAGGGCATTGCATCCAGAACAAAGAAAGTTACAATCCCCCTGTACTCTTCACTCATCAGTCTAATAATAAAGTACAATGCTACCTTTGATATGTACTTTACCAGGCACCTGCAGCAACTGAAAGACCCCAAAGGTTTCTTATAAAGGAAATTCAGGGTCTTCAGCATATGTCATATGTTGACAGACTGAAATCATTGTCACTATACCCTGCATCTTACAGACTACTCAGAGGTGACCTCTGCCTTGCATATAAAGCAATCTCAGATCCTGCTCTAATGGAAATGCTGCGCATCCGTATATCAAATGTTATAAGATGCACTCGCTGTAGGGAACTCAACCCTAGTATGTGACATCAACAGGACTTACTGGAAAGACAGATATGTCTCACAGAGGTTACTTCTCCTCTGGAACAAACTTCCAATTCAGGTGAAGCACAGTCCCCTTGCTGACTCTATTTAAGCATAATTTGGATAATTGGATGGGAAAGCGCAAATTCACACTAAGAGTTTCACCTGTGTCTCTCTTGGAGAGGGGCAGTAACTGCTGACTTAATTCCACTTAATATTTTGATATTCTTGGTAACAGGAGTTGTACTTGGCTAGACTTGTAAGGGCCCTAAGGCCATTAGCCTAGTAACCTCCTTTTATCCTATGGTCCTATGAGATTCTTCTTGATTCTTGTTGATGCTGAAGTCAAACTGCATTACATACTTAGTAAAGAAGCAGGGAAAGTGTCTTTCAATGATTCCCTTTAACAATAATCCACAACAAGGTGTAAATAATGCTCTGTTTATCCATGGTGTGCATGGTATAACCACAATCGTAAAAATCTTTGTGATTAAGAAAAAAACATGGGTAAACAAGCATTACCTACATCCAGGAAAATGCTTATTTTTATAAATAATGATACTGTATTTACAAATATCTTCGTAGATTAGTGATTTTTTACCATCCCGAGTGTCTTGGCACAGCTTTCTGATGTACTATGTTCATGTACATGCTGATGCATGGTATATTATAAATGCAGTTTCTGACCATTTTACTTTGAGAGAGTCAGGAGAACACTTGCATTTTAGTGTTTAGGTGAGGATTCCAGTAGACTTTTGATATCCCTCTGGTGAGATTTGGTAACTTTTTAAACATTTTGTTTATAACAGTTTGCTACCTTTTAAATGTATGTTCCTTTGGGAAGGAGGAGTTGTTTTGGGTGGGTAGTTGAATGTGTTTTGTTTTCTGTTTAGTGGCCCAGAGAATATGGCAACTGCATCTTTTATTTTGAAAAGTTAGCTGCCAAGTTTCTGTTTTTCTTTTGCAGTCAGATTTTTTTCATGGGTAATGCTGAATTTACAGTGAGCACAGTAATTACTTTGTCCAATCAGTGTACATGTTTTTGAATAACAGTTCATTTCCATTGTATAATTAAGCAATAACCAACAATGTGGTGTGGTATATTGAATATTTATTCACGATTGGTGTGGTTTAATCACAAGGGTGAAGTCCGAGTGATTAAATAAAGCCAACCGTGGGTAAATTTCAATATACCACAACCACGGAGTCGGTTATTGCTATTATACAATGACATTATGTAAGAAAAAAAAAACATACTTTTCTTAAATAATGTCTTTGTATAACAGCACATTACTGTTCTTCCACTGGTTGTGGTACACTGCTTCCTTGTTTTGATGTACTGAACATGTGTATGGGACTTGCATCCTATCCCATCCCATGAAACAGAAGTAACGGAGAAAACAAAGTCTCCGTTGCTCCGTTTTTTTCTTTTATTTGTTTAAAAAAATGTTTTGAGCACTTTATACCAATGGAAAAAATCCGGGCGACCGGAACTTTTTTTGTTGGTATATTGTAGTATTTACAACGGGCACGCTGGCCAATCAGCATGCACATTTTGCAATATTAATGGAGGGTCATTGTATAATTTCTGATTTTTCACAACAGAAGTATGACAATGGTAGTTTTTATATTCACAATATTTTGAGTAAAGTAAGGCTGACATAAAGCATGTACCCACTTTTGTGCCTGTGTTTAACTTTGTGAAACCAGGTGCAGCCGTACTGCCTTACATTGGATTCCTTTTCAAAGGATATGATTCCTACTACAGAAAGGCTACCAGAGCTTATGTGAAACCAGGACTTGTAATGCAAGAGTACTATTGTATTAACTACAAAGGAGCAGTGTCCTTAGTACCAGCCCATATGTGGTTTACAGGTACTTTAGTGTAAATATACTTCTTAACTGGGTAAGTGAACTGGGCCATCTTTACTCAGTAACTGAAGACACAAAGCAAGATATGTATAATATATAGGAACACGTCAGAGTAGCAAATCAACCAGCCCATTTTGAAAGGTAGTTATTGTGTCTTTCGGCTTTTCCCGGTTAGGGGTCGCCACAGTGGAACTCCGGTCCGCTAATGATTGGCAGTAGATTTTTACGTGCCATTGCCGGCCCTGACGTACAACCTTCAACGAAGGTACGCCCATTCATGCATGTCTGTACACAGAAGACGCTCTAGCTAAGAACTGAAAGGTAGTAGAGAACTAAATTTATTTATTTTATGTAGTTATGCTTTGTTGACTTGGTTTGTCTTGCTAGGCCACTGGCCTCTTTTCAAGGAGTCCTGAGGTGGTATTCATACTGATTAAAAGATATTTAGCAGAGTACTGAAGAAAACTCACCTACTCTTTTTCACTAAGTGTAGTTTGATCTTTTATATCCACCTGAGCTACCACCGAGTTAGGGTAATTTAACTTTGGATCTGATGTACTTTTCATTCATCCTCATGAATGGGTCTAGGATCCAGTCCTCGGGTCCGACTCGGACGCATCTACAAGACTTCGGATCCAAAACTTGAGCCCTCCCTCTACCTATAATACTCTATTCCATCCCCAACTCCTCAGATTTCATTTTCAGCTATCGAAATAGGATGAACGATCTAACTCAAATCAGTAACCTAGTTAATTTTTGGTTATTATATTGCCTTTTTTTCTTAACTTTAGATATTTTACTCTGATTACCATTAACTTTCTGTCAACTTTCCTTCCTCCCTCCAGTTTTCGCTGGTGATAGGGTCTTCCTTTTTCCAGTCGTTTCTCTTCCGTTTGTCTAGTACTGTTTTTTGGTACTTTGGCCTGTAATTCTTTCTTCTTTATAGTAGGGGGGAGAGGAGATGGATTTGGGCAATGGTGGGTTTAGCTTGGGCAGATTTCAATGGGGTATCAATATATTATCCTACCTAGTTTCTTACCTTTATTTTTTCAGATTATTTTTAATAGAGGTATTTTTATCATTATATCTATAGTTACCTAGTTAATTTTTTACCTAGTAATTTTAGATTATTGTCCCGCCCTTTATTTTTGGGTCTTGAAAGTTGAAGGGTAAAGACCTTTGGGCCTGAAACAGTAACATTTTTTTTTTTTTTTTTGATTAAGTATTTTCATCTTTACTAGAGATAGTTTTCTACTTTTACTGAAAGTAGTTTGTTAAAGATTGTAGCTCTATTAAGATTTGTTCCAATTGGGGATGTTGAATCAAATGTATTGAATGCAACTAGCATTGAATGCAAATTGCATTAGATCAGTGATGAAAAATTAGAATAATAGTGGTCCTAGGAGTGATCCTTGTGGGACTTTGGAGGTCTTTTAGAGAAAGTGGTTTTGAGTTAGTTAAACTTAAAACTATAAAACTGTTTGTTTTCATATTGGTATCTACCATTGAATAACACCAGCAGTAGTCAGACCAAATGAGTGCAATGTATCAATTAGTAGTTTTTAGTCCACCATATCAAAGAAGGCTTGGACAGATCCAAGAATATTGGTTGATATTTATTTTTTGTATTATGGTATATGGCATATGGTAGAAGACACAAAAGGGCTGAGGTGAGATGGAGAGAGAAGTCGGAAAACCATGCTGTGTCAGCTAATAGGTCGTCAAGTAAGTGCTGCATAAGTTGTTGTTTTGCATTTTTTCCATTATTTTCCATTATTTTAATAATAAGTGATATAGGAGTCTCGAGAGGTCTGTGTCTGTGGGAGTGCCACCTTAGGGAGAGAGGAGGATACCTTCCCCTTCCAGAGGATATTGGCCTCTGTTTGTTAGTCCATTAATGAATATTGACACAGGATAGGCAATGGCTTCAGCTGATTTTTTTTGCATTCAGCTTTGCTGGATCAGCTGAGAGTGAGGTAGGTTTTAGTTTTTTGAGTAATTTACAGATGACATATATGTTGTATCAACATATATATTTATTTGTTAAAGAAAGGGAGAGTATTCTTGTAAAACTTTCATTAGGTTTTCTTTTTCTTGCCTATTTTAACTCATTTTTCTCTTCAGGGTTACTACACGTTATCTTCATAACAAAAAAAGAAATATCTGAGAAACTGGAGAAACCAATCGGTTTCAAAAAGTGCACTTCTTGTAGGCATAAGATACCCAACTTTGATGCCCACAAGAAGTGCGTATATTGTCTCTGGGATACCCACCTTGACTCATCTTGCACTGTTTGTGCAACATTTAACCCAAGGGTGCTCTTGGACAGGAGAAACAAATTAATATTAAGAGGACTTCTACCTGCTGATACTGGGAATAAAACTCCCTCTAAGGTTTTGCAGCCCACCACTGAGTTGCAGAAAAGACCCATTCCAAGATCTCCAAGGGCTTCCTTGGAACCTGCTGAAAAGTTAGAGAAATTCTTGGATCTGAAGACCTTCGACTAACCCTCGGATCCACAACACTCTTTGGATCTGACTGGTACAGCCCATGCTATCAGCTCTCCTGTTCCATCCACCTCCTTCTTGGATGCTAAACCCATGAATTTGACCAGCAGAGGTCACACATCCGAATCTGTGCTGAAGCCATTCTCTCCAGCCCTGCCATCAAAGTTACATGAGACTCTGAGGAAGCATTCAAGGCCCCCTCCACTGCTTCGTCGGGATCTTCAAGGAGTTTGACAGAGGCAGACATGGACAGGATGATGCTGAGATTTCTCAGGACTCAGATCAAGATGGAGGTGCTCCCAGCTCTGTCCCCTATTGGATCCGTGAATGACCCTGCCCAACTAACTAATTCTCCTCTTCCAGTGGTCTACCTGCTGTCCGAGTCTCAGGATCGAAGATCCCCAAGAGGTTCGGATTCAGATCCAAGGAGCCTTCCCCCCTCAACTCCGATGGTGTCCTTGATTAGCCCTGCCACCTTTGGATCAGGCTGGATCTCGGATCCAAGAGGTCAGCTCCAGGTCTGAGAGGTTGGGTTCAGCTCCTACTTTGTTGATCCATTCCTTTCCCTCAGTACCTTGGCCCTGGACAGCTTGGGTCCAATTCCCATCCAAATGGGCCTGGATCTGGGGTTGGCCCCATCCTTTCTTCTTCGGTGGCTTAAATTCTGAGGATGGGTGGAGAGGTCTCTCTGGGTCTGTCAGCCTTTCAGATAGTGGAAAGGGCTTTCTCTTTGCATAGAGAGATGTCCTCTCTGATCTTGGATCCTATCCCTTACCCCCTCATCGGGTCTGAGCTGTGACTCCTAAGGGTCAGGCAGTTCTGAGAGGCCTCCACACAGGTTTTCCAGAGGGATCCCTCTCTTCTGACAACTCTTATGACCACCCCATGGAAGAGATACCTCAGAAGAGACTGTGTAAGTGAAGGCACATAGTCTTCCCTATGGAGTCTCTCATGGCAGGCAACAGTTTTGATGAGGGAGAAGGATTTCTCCATATCACCATCTGATGATATCTCCTTTGGAGATATCCTGGAAATACTCAGATAGAAGGGTGACTGGTCTTCTTAATCTCCTTCTCCTGAGGAATCAGTGTTTTTGGAGGTCTTCTGGGTTGGCCCATCTTCATCTTGGGTGACCCTCCTGGAGGATGAACTTTTTGACTTTATTTCCCACTGGGATTGGAAGGAACCCATCCTCAAGCACTCAGACATATTCTTAGTTCCTCCTTCATACAGACCTCACTGGAGGAAGGGAATCCCAGTTGATGCCATTGTGGTGGTGGCAGCCACTAAAAAGGAGCTGGTGGAACAAAGCTCTTCTGTCCATCTGATGGGCTGGTAGAACAAAACTTCTCTGTTCATCTGCCAAAAAAGGAGTCCAGATTGATGGACAAGTTTGGAAGGCATGCGTATGCCTCAGCTACTTTTATGCTGAGGTCATTGAACTACCTGGCACACTTCACTCATTTGCAGAGAGATTTGATCAAGGAGCTCTCCAACTTTCTCTCTCTGAGTATATGTCTGAAGAGAACCTCAGGAAGGTCTCTCTTCAACTGGGCACTCTTTCATCCATTTCCAGTGTATCTATGAGGCTGATCTCCTGTGGGGTGGAGGGGTACCTCACGAGCAGCTGGTTCAGTCATAGCCATTAGGAGATGTGCCTGGATGACGCTCTATGACTTTGCAGAGCGCTTTAAGGGATCATTTCTTAATGCCCCTTTGATGGTTCCTCCTTCTTTGGACCATTGCTGAAAGGAAAGCTCACCCACAGCAAGCAAGAAGGAAAAACACTGTCTGCCATTGGAATCATATTTTCTAGCACCCAACGTTCCTTATCTAGGAACCAGTGATGTGGTAACAGAATGTGGTTCCATAAATCTCAGGGACCTTTTCAGGACTCATGTGGGGATACCTCCTCCAGAGGCAGAGGAGGCATTTTCAATGGAAGACATTGCCCCAGAGGCAGAGGGTGTCTGCAAAATCAGGGTTTCAGAGAGACTTTCTCTGATAGGCCCTATCAGTGCCCCTGAAGCATTGCCCAATTGTCCTCCTCTGGAGGCAGTCAGAGGTTGTTTCTCTGCCTGGACAAACATTACAAACAATTCATGGGTGCCAAAAGTCACATCCAGAGATCCAGAGGTTATAACATACCCTTTTCCCTTCCACCTCCTGTCCAAAGAAAGATACACTCTGACATTCCAACTAGTTAGAGAGTACATGATACAAAAAAAAGTCATCCAGGAGGTCCCATCTGAACAGATAGGATTCAGAACGTACTCATGCTTCTTTGTATTGCTAGAGAAAACAGGGGAGCTAAGACCAATATTTGGATCTAAGCAGTTTGAACCAGTTTGTGAAGAAGTCGAAGTTCCGAATGGTTATGGTTCGGTCCATCCTACCTCTTCTGTGTAAGGATGATTGGATGTGCTCTATAGATTTACAGGATATGTACTATCATATCAAAATAGACAGCTTCTCCAGTAGACATCTGTGCTTTCAGCTGGGATCCAATCACGAACAGTTCCAATCACTGCCCTTTGGACTCACCACAGCCCCCTGGGTGTTCACCTAGTGCATGGCAGTGGTGGCAGCTCACTTGAGACTCAAATTATACCAGGTGTTTCCCTATTTGGATGATTGACTTCTCACCGCACCATCCAGGCATCAACTTCTACAAGGCAGGGATTACTTGCTTCAGATCTCCAATGACTTAGGCATCTCAGTAAACCATGCCAAATCGAACTTAACGCCTGCTCAGACTCTGGAATTTATAGGAAATCAACTGAATACTATGACTCAAATGGCATCATTAACTGTTCATCACAGCATGTCATTGAGAAATCAGGTGCGGGCCATACTATCCCATTCATCCCCTCTAGCAAAACTAGTACTTCAAACTCTGGGGTTGATGTCGGCTGCCATTCTTCTGTAGTTCCTCTAGCAAGATTTTTTATATGAATACTTCAGTGGACATTGGTGGTGCACTGGTCCATTCTTTACCAGAATATAATTTCCCATAAGACTCAGTCCAGTCTGCAAATGTCATGTACACTGGTGGATTCAGTCAGATGATCTGTTCCTGGGCAGACCTTTCTAACTTCCTTCCCCAGTCTCCACGTTGACCACGGATGCTTCCGAACTGGGGTGGGGGGGCATTTTCTTAAAAAGATGATCCAATGCACATGGTCCCCCTCAGAGACTGAGTTGCATATCAGTGTCCTAGAGCTGATAACAATCCTTCTAACATTGCAAGCCTTCCAGGATGTTCTCCCTCTAGGGATGTTTGCCCTCCACACAGACAACATATCGGTGGTTTGGTACATCAGCAAACAAAGAGGAACCTTTTTCTTCCCATTGTGCAGAGAAGCCATGTTGGTCTGGGAATGAGTGATCTGTTCAGACCGTTTTTTCATTGCAATGCTGTGATGATGTGAGGTATTGCCAGCTATGCTTTTGTCTTTAGAGTGTCTGGTGGTGGTGTAACTACCTTATAGTCTGGGGAGAAGAGGACATAGCAAGTAAATCTGTGGCAACCTTTCAAAGGTGTGTGTGTGTGTGTGTGTGTGTGTGTGTGTGTGTGTGTGTGTGTGTGTGTGTGTGTGTGTGTGTGTGTGTGTGTGTGTGTGTTTGTGTGACAGCTGCTTGGGGAAGTGACATGAAGCACTGGTTTCATAGGGTGCTGGAGGACTTGGTTTGGACACTCGGCTAAGGCCTCACAGCTGTACCAGTGGGGAGCCTTATTGGGGATCTGGAGAGACAGAGAGAAACCAGCCTCTGGACTGAGTGTGTTCCCTGTGTGCTGTTAAGGAAAACTGAGGGGGAGAGCTGCATCTGGAAATCCACGCTGGCAGACAGACTCAGCAAGTTCATTCTGATCCCTCACGATTGGTCCCTCAGTCTGACAGTAGCGAATTTGATCTTTGGCCACTGGGGCTAGCTTTGCAGTGACCTATTTGCCTGGCTCATAAATAACAAGTGCAGCAAGTAGTTCTCTCTGATCCCCACTCCGGGGAGTCAGTGAGGGATGCTCTGATTCACGATTGGCCCCTGGGTTTCTTGTATATCTATCCCCCTCTTCCACTAATTTTAAAGGTCCTACAGAAACAAGCAGGCTGAAGGGCTCAGTCATCCTCATTTCCCCCCTTCTGGCCTTGACAGGTTTGGATGTTCTTCGTGTTTTACTGTTGCAGTCATCACATTTGAGTTATCTGCTTGCAGTAGCCCTCAGTCGGCCTGATTATCAAAGTCTTGGGTCCTGTGTCGGTTTGCTGTCTCGTCTTCTGTGACGTCAGGTAGTCTGGGGTATAAAGCATGCAGCCGATGCCATTACATCAGTCTTTCTTGTCGTACGGTGCCCGAAGCAGAAGCAGATCGCAAGTGCCGATTGGCCGACTCCTGAAATTTTCTTTTTCGAGTTTCAGAACTGAAGTCTTCAACTAAAGCTAACTACCCCATTGGGGAAACTTTTTCTTGCTCTAAACCGATGTCAGTAAAAGTCAATAATTGTATTTCTTGTGGAAAGCAAATACCTCATAAAGATTTTCATTCATACTGTATTCCTTGCCTAGGCCCTGACCACGAGGTACCTCACTGTTGGTTTTGTGCCTTATTTAAACCACAAACTATTCGTCATCGGTACATTTTCGCTTCTAAATATTTTGGTACTTGGTTCAATTATCCAGATATGTCTTCAGTAAGCCACCCAACTACCGACATTCCGAAAAAAAGCAAAGATAAAGACAGAGACAGGCCGCCTAGGTCCAAAGCTGCTGACGACGCTTCTCCTAAGCCAGTCACCAGTTTGCCGGTACTCAGTGAGGTGCTTTTGCAGCCCCTGATACCAGCTACTTCAGATTCGCAGGCCTCTACTGAGACCCATTTGAAGTCCGGTATGCCACAAGATGCTTCAACTGTGGAACCTGCAGATGTCTCTACCTTGGATGGGTCCGGAGCCGCTGTGCAGGCACCGGCTTCTGAGGGTGTATTCAGGCCTACTGACTTGCATATTAAACTGACACCATCTACTTTTTCTAGGCCTAAAACTCGAACCATGTCTAGGAAACTGATGCCCAGACCACATGGGCAGACCTCTATGCCTAAGAAATAAATGATAAGAATGGCTGAAGACCTTATTACTTTAATCAGGGGAAGCCAGCCTTCCCACTCTAAGAGACCTAGGACTGAATTTGCTTATGATACTTCTGACCAGGATTCTGAAATTTCTGTCTCCTCTGATGACCAGGATTTACCCTTATCTACCTATGAGGATTCTGATGCAGAAGACTCTATTCCTTCTGCTTCTCTCCCAGAGGATTTTTCTTTCGGTGAAACCTTGCAGACTCTTAGGGAGCATTTTCACTGGGAAAGCCAGGATTACTCTGATTCTAAAAAGAGGCTTACAGATTTCTTACTCCTGCCCTAACACAGGCCTTTAGCTATCCCTCCTGTGTTGGACATTGTTGACGCCTTTTCGGAATTTAGCTTGGCTCCTGACTCTTTACCTCCTGCTCCCAGAAAACCTGATAGATATTACAGGGTTCCTGATTCTTACAAGTTCCTTTTTAAAAATCCTACTCTGGATCCTGAGACCATTTCACAGGGTCCCAAGGGCATTAAGGCTACTACTGCCAAAAATCCTACCCCCTCTGATAGAGATTCCAGGACCCTAGATAGATGGGGTAAGAAGGTATACACCTCTGCAACCTTGACCATCAGGGCCTTAAATTGCCAGTTTCATATGTTAAAGTATCATCAGCATATTATTGGATTGCTTAAACAGAACATTATGTTGATTCCTGATTGTGCTGAAAATAAGGATTTACAGGAGTTAATGCATTCTGCTGAACAGGTTGGAAAACATACTTTGCAGTGTGGTTTTGATTCACTAGAGGCATCTTGCAGGGCTGCCTTCACCGGGTCTGTACTTAGACGTCATGCTTGGCTTAAGGAACAATCTTTGCCAGATCATGTTAAAACTAAATTGCTGGATGCTCCCTTAAATCAGGACCGCTTGTTTGGTGACAAAGCAGAAGAAGTTCTTAAAAAGATGGAGGAAAAAACTAAATCTATGCAAACTGTTAGATTTCTTACAAGTGCAGCCTCCTAGATTTAGTAGGCATTGGCCGTCAAAAAAATTGGTCCTTTCCTGCCTCTTCCAGGCCTTCCCAGTTCAAACCCAGAACCAGCAGAACACCCAGGCTTCAGTCCCAGGGTATGCACAGGACTAAGCAGTGGGGGGCTCCCACTTCCAAATCAGGGAGTAGTAAGACTCCCCCCTATGGTAAGCTGTCTCAATGACTTAACTTTAAAACTTCCAAGCACTTCTCAACTGACTGCTCCTTTAGTGGGAAAGATTGCTCTGCAAGCAAAAAACTGGGAACTCATTACCCAGAAAAAAATGGGTTTTAAATATAGTTTCCCAAGGATACAGATTTCACTTCCACATGTTACCAACCCCAAATGGTTGGCCAGATCTACCCCCAAATCAGTGGGCAGAGGCTCAAAAGCAAGTACTCTCTTAAGATTAAAGGCTAGTCAGACTGTACCAGAAGAGGAAAAGGGACAAAGTTTCTACTCAAGACTTTTCCTGGTACCCAGAAAAGACAACTCATGGTGTCCTATCCTGGACCTGTCTATCCTAAACACCTTTTTGATGATTTCAAAATTCAAGATGCTAACTCTTCACCAGTTGCTTCCCATGATAGGCAAAGATGCCTGGTTGGCAACATTGGATTTAAAGGAAGCCTTCCTGCACATCCCAGTCAGGGAATCTGGAAGAAAATGCCTACACTTCAAAGCAGGCTGCATGCACTATCAGTTCTCTGCATTGCCCTTTGGCTTAAATACTGCACCCAGGGTATTCAGAAAGTGCCTAGCTCCAGCCTTTGCATTTTGCAAGCAAAGAAATATTCAAATATACCCATACCTGGACGATTATCTAATTCAGCAGAAAGCCAAGACATACTTCTGAATCATCTGGCGACATACTTCTGAAATATCTGGCATTTGTACAAAAGGTGTTAACTTATCTGGGGTACACCATAAATGAAAATAAATCACATCTGGTACCCTGTCAACAAATTATATTCCTGGGAGCAAGCTTGAACACAACTTCCCAGATGGTTTTCCTCACGCCAGAGAAACAAATTCATTTGACAACTTACTTCAGACTAGTGGCCACAAAAACCCTGCTATCTGCAAGGCAAATATTGCAAGCCTTTGGGTTTATGGCCTTGTGCATTCTACTAATTCCATATGCAAGACTGCATATGAGGAGACTACAATGGTATCTAAAAAGCCCATGGTGTCAACATTCTCAGAATCTAGAAGCAATGATTCCTGTCATACCTTGCCTACAGTTAGAGTTCTTTTGGTGGGCAGAGGCCTGCCACCAAAACAAGGGACTACCATTCACTCTATCCCCTGCCGCCCAAACCCTAACAACAGATGCATCAGGCTATGCATGGGGGACTCACCTGGCAGGGAATTGCATTCAGGGCAAATGGAACCCAAGTCAAATGCACCTGCATATCAATCAAAACAAATGTTAGCTGTACAGAATGCTCTGACAGCCTTCAAGGACCACATTCTTCCAGGACAATTAATGGTAAAGACGAACAACACCACTGTTATGTGATACATAAACAAGCAGGGGGGGGGTACCCATTCTTACCCCCTCTGCAGACTAGCCATGGCTCTGTGGAACACAGCCTTGAGCTACCAAGTGCATCTGCAGGCTCAATTCTTGCCAGGAAAACTTAAATACACTGGCAGACGAACTCAGCAGAAATCTCATGGACCAAAACGAGTGGAAACTGGAACCAAAGATTTTCAACATGTTGATCAACAAAATGGGGGATCCCAGATATAGACTTGTTTGCCTCCCCCCAGAACTACCAATTGGACAAATTCTGCACAAGGACTCCCCACAAACAAGCTTGGAAAGTGGATGCTCTGTCCTTCAGCTGGAAAAATCTATCAGTTTATGCCTTTCCTCCTCTACCTCTCCTCTCCAAGGTACTACTAAAGATCAAACAGGACAAACCAAGGATGATATTGCATCAGACTGGCCACACCAACACTGGCACCCCCCTTGCAAAGTGTGTCACAGCTGGCCCCATGGCACCTACCTCAGACTCTTACCTTGCTGTCTCAGCAGGAGAGCCAGATTCTGCACCCCCAGCTTTAAACCCTGAACCTGGCAGCCTGGCGAATTACCTGATCTCTCCATTACCATTCTTCAGTAAGCAAGTGTTGGATGTCATTTTGGAGGCAAGGTGGCTTAGTACTAGAAAATCATATGCTGAAAAATGGAAAAGATTCTGTGCCTGGAACAAAACTCAAGGGGTGGCAACAGCAGCGTCCAATTTACCTCAGATTCTTCAATACTTAACTGAGATGCTTCACAAGGGCCTTTCCTTTTCCTCCATCAAAATTCACGCCTCAGCCATTTTAGCTCATTAAAACACAGAACCACCCCTCTTTTCTCACCCACGGCTCAAGCAGTTCCTCAGAGGGGCCAAAAACTTTAGACCACCCAGGAGAGCCTCAACTCCAGCTTGGGACCTTAATTTTGTATTGGAAAAACTCACTGTTCCTCCTTTTGAGCCAGCTGCAACTGCAGAGTTAAAATTCCTTTCTTGGAAAACAGCTTTCCTTTTAGTAATCACTTCAGCAAGAAGGGTATCTGAATTACAGGCCCTTATGGCAGTGGAGCCTTTCATCATCTTTCATGTGGACAGGGTGTTCCTCAGGACCAATCCCTCTTTCATGCCCAAGGTGGTATCTAGTGTGGCTCTTAATCAGTCCATTCATTTGCCAACCATCTTTTCTAATCCACAGAACAAAGGGGAATGGATACTGCACTCTTTAGATGTGCACAGACAACTTAGATTTTACTTGGACAGGACTAAACCTCAAAGGAAATCTGAACAACTGCTGGTGGCATTTGCTGCAGGGGCAGAGGGGAAGGCTATTTCAAAGCAAACCATTTCTAAATTGCATTCATTTCTGCTATAAGTACCATGGAAAACCTGTCCCACAGGGGATTAGACCCCATTCAACCAGGGCTGCATCTACCTCTACAGCCTTTCTCAGAGGTGTCCGTACCAGAGACATCCTAGAAGCTGCTACCTGGAGTTCTTTACATACTTTCACCAAGCATTACCATTTTCCAATTTTCTCTGAATCCAGAGCTGGCTTTGCCACTGCAGTCTTGCAGGGCCTTATAGCTGGTCCTAATGCTATATAATTGCCTCCTCCCATCCTTAGCTTTGAGAATCTACCCAAATGTGATGACTGCAACAGTGAAACACAAAGAACATAGTACAGTTGTGTACGCTTACCATAAATATAGATGTTCGGGTGTATTCTCTGTTACAGTCCTGTTTACCCTCCCTCCAGCCCCCTGACTTCTTTTGGCTATACCTCTATTCTCCTTTACTATACTTACAAGCTTTTTGTTGTATTTGCTTTTTTGTTGGAGGTATAACATTGTGTATATATATATATATATATATATATATATATATATATATATATATATATATATATATATATATATATAATTGCTTCCCATTAAGGGGGCACCTGACATCTGGGGCAAGAAAAACTGATGTAATGGCATCGGCTGCATGCTTTATACCCCTGACTACCTGACGTCACGGAAGATGAGACAGCAATCGATGCAGGACCCAAGACTTTGATAATCAGGCCAACTGAGGGCTACTGCAAGCAGATAACCCAAATGTGATGACTGCAACAGTGAATACACTCGAACATCTACATTTATGGTAAGTGTACACAACTGTACTTTCTCGTTCCTCTTGTCTCACATTAAATATCCTTCATGGATACTGGAACCCACTCAGGATCTCCTATCTCATCCATCAGGAATTCTACATTCCAATCTCCACATCCTCAAACTGACAACATGGTTTCTTCACTTCCATTGATAGTCAGACAGTCCAGGCTCTCTTTTCCAGCTCATGACATTATCTTGGCCTCTCAGAAAACCTCCAACAAGAAAGTCTACAGAAACAAATGGACAAGATTTTCTATTTGGGCTTCCAGTCAGAATATTGACCCTTTTTCAGCACCTGCCATTGTTCTGTTTCTCACTACTCTTTTTAAGGAAGGGGCTAGGTTTTCTACTGTTAAACTTCAGTTGGCAGCCATATCCAATCTCCATGCTGAAAATGAATCATTATCTCTGGTGTCTTCCAGATTACTTAAAGCTTTCATGAAGGGAATCTTCCTCTGTAGACATCTGGATCCCTTCCGTCCTTGGGACTTGACAGTGGTCCTTCAGGGGTTAACTCTGAAACCTTTAGAACTGGCGTACAAATGTGACATGAAGTTTCTTTCTTGGAAAACAATACTTTTAGTAGCTATCACTTCAGCAAAAAGAATTTCTGACTTCCATGCCTTATCAGCTAGGCCTCCTTACATTATTTTCCTTAAGAATAGGGTGTCTGTTTGCACTAACATTCCTTTCTACCCAAAGAGGCTACGGAGACTAACGTTGACTCTCTTTACAGTTACCGTTCTTCTTTCCAGACTTTTCCAGTAAAGGCGAATACATTGCTGCACCTTCTTGATGTGCACAGACAATTACATTTTTAACTTCACAGAACAAAACAGTACAGGAAGTCTGATCAGCGGTTTGTATCTTTTAACCCCTAACCACTTGGGTCAGGCAATTTCCAAAATTACTCTGGCCAAATTGATCACTGATTGTATTTTACTAATTTATTCTCAAAAAGGTTTAGAATTGCCTCATCCCCCTAGAGCTCACTCCACTTGATCTATGGCTACTTCATCTACCTTTTCATTAAGAACTTACATTGATGACACCTGTGCTGTAGCCACTTGGGTGAGGACTCATACCTTTGTTACACATTACAAGTTAGACATTGTCTGCAGAAGCAGAGCTTCCTTTGGTTTGACAGTGCTTCGGCATATGCTTCCTTGAGGGGCCTCCCAAGAGTTATGTAGCTGGGGACTGTGACCCATTCGTGAAGAAAAATGCAAAGGACAAAATCAGATGTAGATGTTATGTAGTTACCATAACTTGGCATCTGTGTTGTCCATTTTCATTCTTTCTCACATTCTCTCCCAGCCATCCCCTGACATTGTCACTCCTAGAAGGATCTTTGGATGATACTGGAACCAGCATGTTCCTGGTTTGAGCCTCAGTCTTTTTCTTCTGTCTGTTCTTCCTCTATAACACAGGGGGGGATAAGTCAGCAAACTCGGTCTGAGGAGTTGGGGGTGGAATAGAGCATTATGGGTAGAGGGAGAAGCTCTAGTATTTGATCCAAAGTCTTGTTGTTGCTAAAGAGTTGGATCCGAGGATTGGATCCTAAACCCATTTGTGACGAAGAATGAAAATGGACAACAAAGATGCCAAGTTATAGTAAGTACATAACTTCTCATTTAACATCTGAACCAAAGAAGGGTACTCAGGACCGCAGCATCTCTCTTATGCTGCACTGCGGTGTCAGTGTTAGAAAACTAATCCAAGGTCGTGCTGTGGGAATGTAACCCTCTATGTCTATTCTTCGATATCAAAGATGAGTGTGCTACCTGTTGAGACACTTATATTGATGAGTACCAAGAAAGGAACCTCACAGATGAGAGGAGAACTTGCACACTCCATAATGCAGTAAATACAAGCCAGGACTCTGATCTGAATTCTGGGGGTTAAGTGTTATAACATGAGCCATGCCACCTAGGCATTTGACAAATTAAGCAGCACAACAGGTAATTGGTTTAGGAGCTTGTTAACTGCAAGAGCAAGACTCGGAAGCAGCAAAACACTTTGACATGATTCCGTATTTTGTTGGACATGCAATTAAAGCCTAATCTTAGAGATCTGGGATGTAATACTATGTTTGTTAAAACACATTGTGCTTTGCATTTAATGTTTGATTTAGATGTGTTTGGCATGATGTGGCTGGAAGAACAGAGCTCTGTGTCATTATAAATACAGAGAAACCCAAGGCCATGATATGGGCATAGTTTCGTGGATAAGATTCACATGACAAGGAGAAAGGCAACACCCTAGGCAACCTAAGAACATATTCCTGCTTGTCTCAGAATGAAAAAATCAGCAGAAAAGAATAATGGCAAAAACTGACCGAGAGACGTGCGTCATCTTAAAGCTACATTCTGAGTTCTCATCACTGAGGAGACCAGGAGGAAAAATAAGAAGAGAAAATGAGAGGAAGGAGCATATGACATAGTGTGTGGAACATGTCAGGGTAGGGAGGGAATGCAAGAAGGGAAAGAGAAAGAAAAAAAATGAAGACATGAAGCCGAGCAAGTCACGAAAGGGGGAATATTTGCTAATGTAAAGTAACAGTATAGTGCTAAGTAATTAAATATAGAAGTCAAGAAAACTGATCTACCTCAATCAGGCACAGAACTATAAGCTACAACACACACACACACGCACGCACACGCACACACACACACGCACACACACACACACACACACACACACACACACACACACACACACACCACAGATAAATGAAATGGACAGAAAGTTAGAAATCGGTTGCTGATTTATTAAAATGGAGTTATTTTCAGAAGTGTAAGCAAAGCAATCTCATTAGATATTATTGACTAGAGTAATTAAAAAAATAAGGCTAGATCACTTTTTATTGACGAACCAGTGTGTAAGAACAAAGCCAGAATTTCTGTACAATTAATGTAGAAGTTTTCTTTTCCATGGACTACATAACATGTAGGGAGGGTGCAGAGGAGAATATTCATAGTTTGAGGCAGTTGCACAGATGTACTAGGTCAGAGAACTGTAAAATTATAAGAATTCACCATCAGTGTATTCAGGGAACATAGATAGAACTTGGTTTGACTGCAGATGCATTATTCCCATGAAGCTTGCACAGCTTAGAAGCTTATGGCTCAATTAACATGACAAGATGTAATAAATTTAGTTGTCTTACCTGAAAACTCCAGAAGGTAGACCAGACTTAACTTTAAAGTTTAAGTCTGGAATGCGGATATAACAGCTGTCCTTGTGATGTTGAATGTGCAGCCTTTCTGCCATGTCTTGTGTCAGATGGTAACTCATCATGTAGTGTGGGAATAGACCTGTCAGGTGAATTATAAAGTGCAGTTACCAAAGGTATTGCAGGCCATGATACATTGATTCCTTCCCTGTAACACTGTCACTGCCATATTTTACAAAAAATTAACTGTATTGTTTGAACCTTTCATCAGTAAATCTTACATGACATCTCCATTTAGCTTATCACTTGTCACTTTTCATGGGTCTCACACATTCTGAGTCACTAAAAGATTTGCAGCTAATTGCACCTATACGTCTTTTTGCAGTATTTGTTTTTACTATTGACATTCATACAAGAACATGGATTGTATATTTCTTTTATCCAGCATCCTGTTATTCATTGAGTCTGGATCACAGGACTAAATATCAATATGATGGTCTTTCTGTATTAATTTTTTTTCAGGGGAGACAGATTGTGAGATTTGCTCTGCTTACCATTTGCTTGGCTTGCTGGGGAGCCATTTTCCATCTTTCTGTGTTCTTCCTAATTCTTTGTAATGAAGCACCTGCAGTAGTATGTCTGTGTGCCCTTCTAAACCAGTGTTATATGGTTTTCCCAAGTCAACTTTCTTGGTTCTCTATGTTTCTCCATCTTGACGGTCTTGTCATGTGGCTGCTTACTTTTGTCCATGTTTTAAATCTCCCCTGTGTTCCTGGAACAGTGAAAGAGCTCGAATCACACCTTCATCAACATTCAGACTTCCCAGGACTATATTCAAACTTCAGTCTGAAGGTGACACAGACAAATGATTTACATCTGTGTCACTGGGCCGGCCTGAGGCAGCATTGCTGATTTGTGCAAATAAATAAAGGTCACAGATTTATTCATACTGTTAAGATAGTCAGCTCTCTTGCTCTCCATCATCTGGTATGTCCTTGGTCATTTACTATTTGGAGAGAACTGGGAAGTTAGAATGAAGTGGTTTTTAGTAGCATTTCTTTCTCTGATGGTTTTCTTAGAATGCAAACAGTATAATATTATGAGCACTACCATTCAGGTAGCTCATTGCTTTCTTTATATGTAGATTACCTCTGGGTTATAACTATGCTTTAATAATCAAGTGGTATCCATCCATCCATCCTTCCATCCACAATCCTTTTTTTACTATTTTTGCACATGGGCTCGGGGGTGTCACTTCCATGGTGGCAATCATCTAGAGCCAAGGTTTAGCTTTGCAAAACTGTGGTGCTTTTTTACACGAGATGTATTAGTGTTAGGAATGCTGTGGTAGAGCTAGCTACCTGGTGGTGTGACCATTGGCTCGAGATAATGGTCAGTGTTGATATGACACGCTAACCCTATATGTAAAAATGGGATAAAGGGGTTTAGGATGGATGGATGGATATTAGTGCTAGGAATTCATAATCCCAATAGAGTTGCATTTAAGCAGTACTACTGTGTGTGTCTTGAAGTAACGAGAACCAGTTCAGAAAATTATTATTCATACCGTGCATGTTTTTCTGTCTCAGGTAAAGCACATGCAATTTTTTGGAGTATGCTTCAGTGGTATTTGACCTCCTTACTGAGTCTGTGGTCTCAGCCACGGTGGTACAGTGGTAGCGTTGTTGCCTCACAGCAAGAGGTTCTCCTGTTCGATTCTCGGTTGGAGTGCCTTCTGTGTGGAGTCTGCATGTCCTCCCCGCGGTTGAGTGGCCTCCGAAAGACATGCTTGAATGGGCATACCTTCGCTGAATGTTGGACGTTGGGCTGGCAACTCGGCACCATAAAAATTTACTGCCAGTCATTAGCAGACCGGAGTTCTGCTGTGGCGACCCCTAACTGAGAAAAGCCAAAAAGACAAAGACTGAGTCTGTGGTCTCAAGCAATAGTAAGGAGTCCATAAGTGCAAAAATGTTTTAAATAGTTAAGATACATTCCAGAATGATACCTCACATTCTTACGCGTCAAAACACACCTGGATGTTTTTTAATGCATGAAACTTTCCCCTCCAATACACGGGCTCTCTAAATGTAACATTTAAATGAAAAACAGCTATGTGCAAACACATCTGATTAGAAAGAGATCAACCCTGGGAGTAATTAAAAAAAATCCCATCACGGGCGCAAGGATCTTCATCAGTAATGTGCTGTTCCTTCGATCACAGGAAATGTGATTCAGAGGCATGTTAGCTGCAATGAGGAAAGACCCTGGTATCAAGTAATTTGCATATCTGTTATGACTAGTGCTAATCTGCACTTTTCTGTGGTAATCACCTCTGGTGGCCTATACTTCGTGTTGGCACATGCACCCCCTGGTTCATTCTTAGACACACACACACACACGCATGCCATACCTTACCTGTTGCTTAGGTTACAGAACATCCCTGATGTAGCTTATTATTATTTTCCTGCCCCTCATAAATCACAGATGATGACAGTCAGTCAGTAATGCCAGACATTAGCGTTTCATTCTTTTTATTGTTCAACGACTACGTCATGATGCCAGACCTTGTTGATCTAATAACATTTGAATCACATTGAGTTTGTTTGTGTCTTTCGGCTTTTTCCCGGTTAGGGGTCGCCACAGCGGAACTTCGGTGCGCTAATGATTGGTAGTGGATTTTTATGTACTGGGTTACTAGCCCTGACACACAACCTTCAACGAAGGAACGCCCCATTCACGCATGCCTCCACACAGAAGACGCTCTAACTGAGAATCGAACGGGACAACGTCTTGCTATGAGGCAACAACGCTACCGCAGCACCACCACCACAGTATTGAATGACACTGAGTAATATTTAAAAAATCTGTTTGCTGTTGTGTAGTGTTTCACCCGACTTTGTCTAGAAGTCGTCACAATGGTTGTTTAAAGCTGTGGCAGCTCCCCAAACCATCACAGCCTGGTTTACAGCAGTCCCTGATTTTGCTCTTGCTCTGTTCCTTGTAACTCATGGACTATTACAGTCAGTCAATAATGCGAGACATTAAGAGTTCCATCCTTCTTATAGTTCAGAAAATACAAGAAAATGCAAGCCCTCTTCAGTTAGCACAGAGGATTAAAGCTCTGCATTATTAATAAGGTGGTTTCTGTGTCACAAATGTAGGGTTTGAAGCTTTTTCCTCACTTTTAATTTTTCACCTTTTAATATTTATAAGGTATCCCTGGTGTATAGTGGTAGAACAAAGGACTAAAGCTCCTGCTAATGTACTATTTTGTATGCCAAGGGTACAGGGTTCAAAGTTTTCCCACTTTAAATTTTAACTCTGCACTTGACTTATGGAAATGTTTGCAGTGCATTGCTGGTGAAGAATAAAATTTGCTAATAAGCTGTTTTGTGTTGCTGGGTACTGGGTTCAAAGCTTTTTCCTTGTTGTTCTATTACCTTTTTAAGTGACTTAAGGCAATATTTAACAAGTATTCTTGGTGTCTAGACATAGTGCAGAAGATTAAATTTCTGTAGAGCTAATGAGCTGCTTTGTGTGATTTTGGGTAATATTTAAAATCCATGGAGCCTAGTGTCCCCCTCCTTTCATTCTGCAAAACCTGTTGCTCTAAAAACTGTTTTAAGTGCCTTTAGAGTAATATTGAATTTTTCTGGTGTGCAGCCCCCCCAGTATTCTAACATTTACTCAGTCTAAGAGATTGAAGAGGAATGACAGCTCCACAGTTGCGCACACACACTCACACACTTATTTATGCATACACATACCTTGCCCAGCAAATTACACTCATGGATGCATTCAGCCACACACACACACACAGACACACACACACACACACACACACACACACACACACACACACACACACACACACACACACACACTCACTCACTCACTTGAGATCACTTATCTCTCTGCATGCACTCACACATACAGACACGCATACACACCCCACCACTACCTGTCCTCTAAACTCCCTGACACCTTCCTCTAGCACAGTCTCACTCATTGTAAGTAATGGGTGAACATAAACTTTTGGCCAAGTTAACTAAGTCTGCTGGCTGAGCTAATATACGCAGCTGACTGATTCTTTGAATAGTTAAACTGAGCTGCATAAATGCCTTGAAGCATGGTTAATAAGAATGCACCACGTCTCTGGAATGTCTCATTAGCTTATAGCTCAGTAGAATCACTGTTGTGGTCCTGTCACTGAATCAGAAAGGGCCACTGTGAGTAGTAGCAGACCATGTTAGGGCTTGCTGCTGTCGGCAGCCCTTCCTGAATCTGGCCCCAAGTATTTTTGCAGGAGGCATGCCTTTCTGCATAGTCCTTCCCTTTATTTTATTAATATCACTGTCAACCACTGCAACTCAGAGAAGGAGCAGTCATGTATAAAATTAGAAAGAAAAATAAATAAATAAAAGAAATACATATTTTCTCTTAGGTTCAGTCTTAATGTAGCCATTATATATTGCTGAGTAATTCTTCACATATCACTACTACATGGAGTTAACAAACAATCATGAAGAAGCAAAGCACTGAACATCCATTCTTGAGCAAACACAAAATAAGCAAATTATGGATCAAGAAAAGTAAAGTTAAACCAGATAAGATATATATATATATATATATATATATATATATATATATATATATTCCTTAAATATGCTATTTGTATGTATTTATATTTTACCACAAAAAGAATTACTCAAATATGTGAGCGCACACACACACACACACACACACACACACACACACACACACACACACACGCACACACACACACCTGTTATTAGCAGTACACCCATGCAATGTTATAACATGAATTAAACAGTGTTAACTGATTATTTTACAGAAATACTAAAAGCAGATATAAGCTTCATATTAAAATTAATTGAGGTTTTTTTGCCTTAAAAGTTTGCATTGACATTAACTGTGTGTGTCATTTAGGATACAGCAGTGTCATATCTTGCCTTCTTATGACAAATGGCATAATTATGTTTACATAGTACTTTTTGAGAACTGCTGTTGAAATTGGTGCCTGTTTATTTGCATAAACAAATACCTGGAAATAAGTCTCATTAAGAGAATCTACACATATAGCCACAGTCAGCTGAAAGGCAGAATTATTGATAATTACTCATGCATATAAATTATATTTTGTTCCAGAGTGTGATCATTTATGTCATGTACCAGCAGCATCAATTATTGGGAGAACTAAAAAGTTAACACAAGAAAAGGTTTCTCACTATTGTTTGCTCCACCATTTATATTTCTAGGTAACAAAAAGTGAACATTTTTTTGTAATATATAGCCAGTGTCATATTTTGTTGTCTGCGTATGTGTACAGTATTGTACATTTTTGTGTTTTTGATATCTGTTTACTGCAAAAATCAGAATGATTCAGCCTGTTGTGTCTATAGGCATCCATTCTGTTTTTTTTCCTTTCTTTTTATTTCACTTTTCCTAACTATCTTCATAATTTGAGTAATGATGCCAGCACTCTATACCTGGTGTTTTCAATTATCTTGGCCCCAATTCTTTATTCTTCAAACACTCCCTCCAGGCTTACATTTATAGACTAGAAAAATGATTTTAAGAGTAGCAGTGAAACATATACTGCTCTAGCACTGTTTCATTTATGTATGCTGGCCAGTTTTCCCCTCATAGAATGAGTGACGAGTTTGATTTTAAATACCTGCTAAACAGCATTTCTACAGATAGTGGTATTTGATGCCATATTAAAAAATGTGTTTACCAAGGAACTCCCAGTGTAATGCTAGGTTTTAATAAAATGCAACTCCCGAGAGCTCTGTTAACACTTTCTCAAATCATCTTGAAAGTTTTTTTTTTGATGAAGTGTTGACTGTATGAGCCTGTCAGTTATAATTTGTGTTGGAGAAATGTATTTTTTCAGTAGTCCTGTCCATGGCTTCTCTTCGGTTACATGGGCATTACCACTGTCCCTTAGTTTGTCCTTTTCTAGCGAAGCAGACAGGCATTTATACTCAAGTGAGCGCAAGTTGGGAATTGTTTGTTCTAAGGCAGTGCTTCATGTCTTCTCACCCCATTAAAGATGCCAACACCTTCTTAGCTCCCTTCTCTTTTGAAGTATCACCTTTCTTATCTCATGTTTGATAGAACTCTTTTACCCATTTAAAGTATCGTGTTAGTTCATTGGTTATTTTACAGCAGTACACCTGCTTTTAGTACATTGGTTATTTTACAGCAGTACACCTGCTTTTAATGTTAATGTTTAGCACTCAGCACTGTAGGGCAGCTGTATTTTGAAAGGAAGCTGTCACATTCCCCATTATGTCTTCAATGGCAGCTTCTTACTATCACCCCCTTCTCCTTCCATCCATCCATCAGGCAATCTGTTCCTTAATCACAGTTTGTATACTGGTGTAGATACAGTAATCTGTTCATTTTATAATATCTTGCTCTGGTGCAAAGTCTTTCTGGCTGTTATTTTAAGGTTTAGATTTTAGTCCCTGTCTCATGCCAGTTCCTGTGTCTGACTTAAAATTTTAATCAGTGCACGTTCTGCTCCAGGAACGTCTTGCTCAGCAAGCAGCTGCCTTTGCCTTAAAATACATTCCACTTGGGGCTGCTGTAAATGAGTCTACTTACGCTCAGTGCCTGCTTCACACATGTTTTCCAGTTTATTTTTATTTTGGCCTTCTGTGCTTTGAATTCTATTTCTTATTCTCATGACAGAGATACACATTACTATGTTATGATGCTGTGTAGACACTTGATGCTTTGAATGCTAACCATGCCTTTGTATCTTAATGCTGGAAATTGTAATGTCATATGCTAGTGCTGGAACTTGCGTTCACTATAATCTCTTTCTTGAAGACAGAACTGTGTGTCCTATTAGTCCATTTCTAGATAACAGACATTAAACAGATGAAGGAAAGGACATTTTCCTGCTTACTTCCGATAAAACAAATAATTTAGGAATAAGTTATGCATTGATAGCAGCACCACTGGTTATACGACTCTTAATCAAGTCACCCTTCAGTGAATCTTAATTCTACAGGAGATTTATTTATTTATTTCCAGTTTGATGACCGGAGAGGTCCTCTGGGCTCAAAGAGCCTATTTTCAGTGGAGGCCTGGGGAGAAAAGCTCCATAATACAACGTACAAGATACATAAAACAAATTGCAATACATAGTTGCAAAGGTATCAGTAAAACAACATGTAGCTATAAAATAGCAAAACTAAGCAAAGTTGCAACATAGACAAAAATATATAATACATATGTACATGTTTACAGGTTGAGAACAGTAGTACAGAGTTAAATTTGTTGGCAGAAGTCTGTTTGACCGACCTACTCAGGACATGGTCAACAACCATCCGAGTCTTTCATCATCCCTTCTTCTTTTTCTAATCTTAACTCAACCATATAAAAGGTAAAGTCCTCCTAGCTGTCTATGGAAGGCTTTGAACTGTGACAAAGTTATTCCCCTTCCATCTGCAGCGCTGGGTAAGTTGCCTAAAAAAGACAACCTCACCAGCTGCTTCACTGCAGTCCTGACTTTATTCAGGGACTTGCAGTGGTGGTGTTTCTTCAAGTTCACCCTGGCTTGGTGAGCCATTACAAAGGAAAGGAGGATTCTAGACATAGAGTAGACTACACTCTAAAGCTCTTCAATCTTCCCACAGAAGGATCTCCATTGATGGACCAATCTGTCTCAGCAGAACTTTTGCAAATTGCTGAGACTAGATGTCATATTTGTCAAAAGGGTTAGGGTCCCAAGTTCAGGTTTATTAGAGTGCTTATTTCCTAAACACTTTTACAAAAAACATTAAACATTATAAAACTGCAAAGATTAAATATTATCATAGTAAACTATTAGCACTCTTAAGGGCAAAAAATAATTTCCAGAACAGTTACAAAACTGAAGTCCAGGTAATAACCTCCATTTATAGCAAATACACCATCCGTAAAACTACAGCAGCAAAAGCTGAAAATCCAATAATTAGAAACAGCATATATTTCCTGAGATTGTCAATCATCAATTTGTACAAACTCTAATCCTTCTCATCCTCCAGTTGCAGTAACAATCTGACACTTGCAAAACTGCAAAAGATACAGAGCAACAGAATGGAGCCACCAACTACCAGCACTTCATGCAGCCGTGCCCACCATATTAATTCTATCTTCACCAATTTCTTATAGAACAAAATACTGCCAAAAAAAAAAATGAAACACCAGCTGTTGACTGTAGATAATTCCAAACACCAAGTTCCTTGCCAGCAATTTGTGAAACAGAACACCAGCAAAGCAAAAGCTAACCTGCCCGACTGAGAGCTGTTGCTGGGTCTAACACAGTAAAATCACTTCCTGTTGAAAAGTGCTCCAGATTCCAAGCTCTCCACCGGATTCCTCACAAAAAACAAAGTTGACACGTGAAGAGCAAACTGCTGGGACTACTGCTGCTGGCTGCTGAAATTACAAACATCTGGTTCCAATGCAACAAATCCTTCAACGAGTCCCCCTTAATGTAGAAATCCTAAACAGAATGCTGACAGAAAGCGATCATGCCATAAATCATCCCAAAGATCTGTCCCTAGGTAGACAAAATGCTGCCATCTTAGAATTTGTACACAACCCTGAATCAAAGTAAATGGACAATTTCTATCCCATTCTAGACCTCAATGAGGTCAGTCAGCACACCCATTCCATTAATTTTCAGATGGTCATCCTGCAGAGCCCCATGTCTTTGCTCCCTCAAGGCACTATGATTGTGCTGCTGAATATAACAGAAACATTTTAAAACATCATTATTTGGAATCCATTTCACTCTGGGTGGTCATTAGTTGTCATGGTCATTAGTTGTCATTCAAAATGTTGCCATTTGGGCTTTATTTAGCACCCATTCTCTTTAGCAAGGTATTGGCCATGATGGTTAAAGCCTTGTAAGAGAAGGATTTTCTTGTTCTCTTACCAACATGACTAGCTGTTGGTAGCCCTATTTAGTGGCTCCTTGGAAACATTCCTTTAACAGTCTTCTCTCTACAGTCTCTTGAGAGAGTCATCATGCACTTATTAAGAAGAGCCTGTTCTGCTCCTTCTCTAAGATTTGCCTGTGTTAGCTCAGAGCTGGAGACTCTTCATTTTTTCACATTTCCTTCCCTGAAAAGGAATCTGGGGGTTGTACCTTGGCTGAATAATAAGGGTGCAGCTCATGGTCCATGTTTGGAATTTGATACATCTTCTGAGTTTATTGGTTACAACCAACTGTATGGTGTCATTTGCATGTCTGAATAGGCTTGTGTTGCACTGGCCTGTGAGGTTTCATTAGTTTCAGAGCTGCTATATGCACACTGACATTTGAACAATCCCCACAGATCCTCTGGTGGGTCTTCCATTTCTGTAGGTGAGCCCATCTCTTGTCAGCTGAGAAGCATCTCTAGGCTTTAATGTGGTGCAGGGAGTGTAGTCACCCTGAAGAGAGGCCATCAGTTTATTCGGTCAGAGATAAGAACAGTCCTTCTGGCCCTAATGGCCTTGAAGACAAAACTGCTCCCAGGGACTTTTCATATTCATTCATTCATTCATACAATTAGTCCTTTGTGCAGTACCTAAACATGCAGTAGTACACAAGGCTGTTCCCACCATGCAGGAAGGAAATGTTCATCTGGCAGCTGGTTTACAGACATGGGCATCATTCTCTCAGCAGTTAACAACCCTTGATAAGAGAATAAGCTGGCTAGGCTCTCTGAGCCATTCATGTCTTCCTGTCCTGGAGGTGTGAATTCAAAGGTTGTGATTTGCTAGGGTCTTTGGAAATTGGTATATTCTGGAAACCAGACTGTTTGTCACTTAGGAGAAGATGAGACCCCCCTCGCTTTCTGTTGATTCAGAAGGGCAAGAGGAAAGAAGTCGTTGATATGTTCTCACTCCCATGGTGTGAAATATTCCAATACGCATTTCCATTAATTCTGTTGATTCTATGCCTTATTGCAAAACTTAGGAAAGAAAGACCAAAAGTCATTCTCGTCACCTCTTGGTGGCTGAGAGGGATATGGTTTCAGGTTCTCAAATAACACACCTCATCTAGGGTGACATCTGGCTGTGTGGCACAAGGGCTAAAGCCCTGCCTGCTGCAATCCAGATGACCTGTGTTTGATTAACGGTCTAGGTTTTGAAGGAACTGATACCAGGGGAGGGAGGAATGATAGATATATGTTCACTTCTCTCAAGGTTTGGGAACTTGCTGAAGCACATCCAGACTATCAGAATGCATAGTGGAGATCAGGGATCACTTACAGGACAGTGACAGTTAGAAAAAAATGAGGTGATGCATCTAATGTGTGAGTCAGTGTTGCAGTGGGGTGCATTATCACATAGAATGTCCATTGCACATCTTTGCCATTTGAAGTACTTTGCATATAGAGGAATGTCAGGGCCCGTTTCTTAAATACATACAGTCAGCTGCAGTATGATAGACCCATTGACATCCATTCCTTTCCTGTGTCATGAGGCTTTCTAAGCCTATAAAGATTAAGAGGTCAGCCTTGTTTGGAGATATGGGAGTCATCCAGTAAAGGGATACATCTGACGTTTGCCCAGTAGGTGATAATTTCATGGAGAATGGATCTATGGGATTTGATGTCAAATATGAATGCCCCAATCAGGTACCCTTCTTCAGAAAGAACAGAAATTATGTGGTAACAACTGACTTCACCTCAGAGCATGACATCTGATATTAATCAATTGATTCCATCCATACTTCTCAACAGTCCAGATTTTTATCTCATATTTTTGGTCTTAACATCATAAAATTTGGGGCTCTCTGGCAAATCATTTGAGGTCTGAAATCACTATATAACAACAGACATTTGAGAGTTATGCTTAATATCTTTCAGAAAATGCATGCTAATGTATAACATGCTGTTCTTGTAACTTTCTAAGTTTGTAAGTGCAGTATTTAAAATCTATCTGTATTTTTGGGGTTTTGTACCTCCGTTATGTTTGATCTTTTCCAGAGTTCTAGTAGTAAGAGTTTGAGAGGCATGATTCTACTAATTTGTCAGGTCAGATCTCAGAAGTTATTGAGGCTGCTAGAACTCTTTCTGTATGACAGATCTTTACTTCTAAGTGGGAATTATTCTACTTTTAGCAGACAGACTGCTTACTGACTTGCTGAACTTAACTCAGACAGCTGTCTGATTTGGACGCCAATTATTCTCAATTGTGTTGCATAATCTCATCTGCATATGTATTATGACAGTGTGAAGGGGGGAATTGCAGCTCAGCATTGGCTGGTCAGCTTATTTTATGAGAGAGTGTGGTACCTTTTTGAAACCCCCATCTGCGCCATGTAATTTGAACTTTATGGCTCACAGGTTTGCAGGCTTGTGTATCCACCATGATACTACCCTGCCAGCACTAAGATTAATTTCCTGGAAAATACAGAAATAATAGCCACGAAAAAAAGCAAGATCTCAGCACTTCAGGCCCTCATGTTTATGGAATAATGTCTGTCCTGTCATAAAGATGATGTGGCCATGAGGCCCAACACTTCCTTTCAAAGGTGGTTTTGGAATTGTTCTTGAGTCAGTCTGTTCATCTCCAAGTTTTCTTTTTGTGGACAGAAACCAAGGAGAGAAGTCCTTTACACCCTGAATATGCACAAACAGTTTAGCTGTGACCTGGAATGGGTGCATGATTTTAGGATGATGAACCAGTTAGTCTCCTTTGAGACAGAAAGGAAAGGGAAGGTTTACAATTACCAAGCAGGTACTTTTCAGATGCGCTGTCAGCTGTGTAGTCTTTTTCGTATAATTTTTGCCACCATACTTCCTATCAAACGTCCTCTTGGTCAGACATTACACTGTCCAGATGTGGCTGTGATTGTGCTCTTGCCATCATCCTGACAGTGAGAGCTTTTTCTGTTTTATGTCACAACTTCATCCCTGATGTTGGTGAGCATTTGCCACAAGGGCTGCCTGTGTCTCCTCGTCTACCTTTGTGTGTTCCCCAACATTACTTTTCTCACTCACATCTAAATCTTGCTTCCCTTTTACAATAACAGTGGAGGTTCCCTCAGTATCATTTATACCACAGCTGTCCTTCATGTATCACAAGTACACTTACTGTACAAATGCATACAGTGAAAATGGGCTTGTCCCAGCTGGACAGCCCATTTGTCAAAATAAAAGTAAACAGACCTCTCACCACTCACATCTCACCTCATCTGAAGCTCCGAGACATTTACAATTGCACAGGGGCTAGGTCAGTTCCCTCTTTGGCAATTATTCAATAGCAGACCTCCCAGGACATTTTTATAAAGCCAACAACCCAGCTAGCCAGATTGTACACTACTCTTTCGTAATATCTGGGGTTATTAAGCACTAACACCACTTCAGGCCATTACTGTAACTGTTAGCTTATCCAAGCATAGTTTTCTAATCTTTCATTTTATGGGGATCACAAAAGTGCCATGAGGGAAAGCAGATTTTCCTATTAATGCAGAATACTATCACCCCAGGCCATTTCACAGTTCCTCCCAACACAGTACAATTTCTCCCCTCGTCTGCCTGAGATTAGTCTCATCCACTGATTGATTTTCTTAGGAAAAGCACAAGTGGAAGAAGCCCTGCTCTGATCCACTGTCCGATGCATGGCTTTGCTTCTGTCCGCACCCCACTGTGTCATTCAAGTTTTACACCCATACATTCTTTCTACTCCCTGTCACCTACACAGGATGACACCCACTTCCAGCTACTACCCCTTTATAAGCTCCACATTCCTGGAAAACAACAACTAAATCAGCCACTACCTTTAACATCTATTGTAACTCATCTAACTCACCCACTTCCCCATCTTCACTCTCATAATTTGAATGTTTCATTTTATTAACTGAAACAGCCTTTCTAAACTAGCATGCTACTTCCAGCAAATACCCTGTACATGTCATCATCTTCCATCTGCATGCAGTAATGTACAGCTTTGTATCTTGCAGTATCACTAACCTGTGCTAAGTAAGTCAAATAACTGTCTTTAAACCAGTGATACCCTATCATATGCTATCTTTCAGACTTCATATTGTGTAATATTTCAAACTCCTGCCTGTTCCTACACTCCTGTATAAAATGCAATAATACATAGGAGCTAATTTTACTAATTCTCCATTGTCATCTCTATCTCCCACTCTTTCCACTTCACTTTGGCAATCCTAGGCATACCTGGGTTGTCTATCCATCTGACTCACTCACTCCACAATGCTCAGCCCTGGTGGCAGATTATCTAACTGCCCCAAATTCTTGTTGTTCTGTATACAGCCTTAGTGTCAGCTGCGTTGACTTTCCTTCATACCTCTTTCTTCCTTTAATCATCCACTTTTTATAAGCTTTAATTCCTTCTCTTCTATAATTCTCCAAATATCTCGGTTTCTTTGTAACTCTTTCCATAGTTTGCCATTTATTATCCCTTTTCATTCCTCAGTCTTCTTACTTCCCCTCAGCAGAACAAACATTTGGACTTGGCATGCCTTATTCCTTCCTTACCTCAGATATTCTCATATGTTTAATTTCATTTTATATCACCTAATATTTTCAATCTATCACTGATAAAATACTGTTCTTAGTCACCCACCAGATCAAAGGTAGACGTGACCTTCTATTCACTCTTCATCACACTACAACTTACATCCCTGCTACTTTGCTTTCATATGTCTGATACTATACCTGTCCACTTTGCCATCTCTTTAAATAGCTCAGATTAATCACTAACAGAACACCCTTCTGCTTAGAAAATTGCTCCCACAAGCTTAAAGATCTCTCTCTCTCTCTCTTTTTTTTGATAATAGATACAAACTGAAAACAATTTTTGATTCAAGTTGTATAGAAGTTGATAATCCAATCAAGCAATTAAAAAAAAAACTGCTTATACAAATGTACCATTTATCCCTGCTTATATTCATATCAGGTGACATTTAGACAAACATAGAATCCCAATTCTAAATTTAAATTAACAACAGACAAATATACATCAAGCATAGAGACATAAGTGAGGACAGTTTAATAATCTTAGCCTCACCTCAGGATAGGCACAAGGGGTGGGCGCGACGGCCACTGTGGTCCCATCATAATGGAACTCAATAAAAAACACATAGGGAACTTGCAGACTTTGGATCCAACCCAGTTTGGCTTTGTCAAAGGCAGATCATGCCGAGACACAGTCACAAGGCCATTGATGAGGGAAAGGCAGTCCATACAGCCTACCTTGAGGTATCATCGAAAAACCATCAGCTTGAATGTAAACCCATACATCACAAGATGGGTTGCAAACTGGCTAAGTGACAGAACCCACAGGGTCATAGCTACCATATAGGTGACAATCCACTGAGCACAGAAGAGAGTCATCAGGGATCTGGGGACCCAGGTTGACAATAGCCTACATTGCCCACCTGATCATGAAGGGATTCACATCTGATTGAGTACAATGCCCGAAAGGCCCATTACTCAGTGTCACTGCTTTGACAGAGCACAGCAAAATAATAGGCATAGTTTTATTCAATAAATGCCCTTGGGCAGATAGCCTAGTATGAACCTATGAACCTATAACATAGCTTGTGTAAGTATGTGTAACATTAATAACAAATGGACCAGTCTTGAAGCGTGGCTAGTGAGTGAATAACCATATATAGTGTCAGTAAAAGAGACTTGTCTAAAAGATGGCTTTTGTCCATCAGATTTTACTCGCTCTGCCTATACTCTACATAGTGACATAAGACCAACATTTAGAACTGGTGGAGGTACATTACTACTAATTAAAAATGTCAACACTTAAGATAACAGCTGCAAATCCTATAAAAGATAAAGCTCCTAAATGTATTTATGCCACCCTAACATCAGGAAACCATGCACAGTTTCATATAGCCAGTGTGTACATGCCATCAGCCCCCCCCCCATGATCTTAACCTACAAATCTGCTTAACATAATATCTTTTCACAAGGCTGCCTAAAACTACAGTAATCGTATAAGTTCAATAGTGCCTTATATCAGGTAGGTCTTGTACAAATAGTAAGGCATCCAACTGGACCCAGCCTGCTTTTGGAGAATAATTACATACTTGACCTAATTTTTACTGATAATTCAGTGCAAGTGTCTTTATGTATTTGCACTACCTAGTAGCCTTAGTGACACTGTCCTGTCATTGCCCACCAATCCTTCAGGGCATGTTGAAAGGCGCATCAAATTATCATAGGCAAAATCTAAACAAAACTCATTTAATACATTCTTACAAAATGTTGACTGGTCATTTATCAATAATCAAACAAATGTTAGTATTGCTCTAACTGACTTCATTAATACACTATTTCAAATACAGGAAGTCCTCTCTTCACTTAAACAGTGTCGATTTAAAAGTCAGTCCTGCCCCTGGATAATAAATGCACCATAACCCATATGACATAGCAGGCATGGAGGCAATGGATACTAAACTCTTAAAGTGAAATATTCCACCTAACTTTTCTTGATTTAGGAAAACAATGCCTGAATTGTAGTTAATTCTGCTAAAGTAGTCTACATAACAAAAAGATAAGACACCCTCTGTAAGAAATAGGTAAAAGTCACCCCCATCTGCAAAACAATAAAACAGCTAACTGAACATATGACAGACATATAAAGCACATAGCCCTTAACCTAGACTCTATGTAGAAAAAAGCTAGATTTACACCTTCCTATGGAAACTTACTACTAGAAACTATTAATACTCTGGAGAACTAATTTTCTTCCCAAGTCTGTTTCCAGCAAGCATTTAATGATGACCTCCTTCATAACGCTAGCGTCTGTCTGAGTACTACCCTATATTCTATTTAAACAGCTTATTGTCATAGAACCTCAAGCTCAGCTTTTAAAGCTAAACACCACATTGAGGCAACAGTTAGCAAATTGCACCCCATCTTCCTAAAAATGGCAGTACCTTCTATTGCCAAACCTCTTACTGTTATTTATAATGTATCCCTTATGTCCTCAGTGTCATTATTCTTCAGTCACTCAGTCATAATACCACCACCCAAAGTAGTGCAGCTAAAGATTTCAAGGACTATAGGCCAACTTAACTTGTGCCTACTAAGACTCATACAAGCAGGTATTTCACCAAATAAGTAGGTCTGTCCTCCTTTGTAATAAGCAGCTTGGCTTCTGTAAGTCCTTTGGCACAATATTGCACGTTATACTGCCACTAACTCAATTTTCTGAAATATAAGCAATGTTCTATTCTCCAGTCTCCTTGTAGAGTTGTCAAGAACATTTGAAAATGTAAACTATACCCTTCTCCACTCAACAAGCTACACAAACTCAGGCATGGAGTAAATACTGTCCAATGTGGTTTTAAAGTTGTGTCGACAACAGCACTTTCCTTGTATACAGTAACAGTATCCCACATGGCATAGGTACAGTCAGTGTTGGAGTGCACTAGGGATCAGTTATTGGCCCGTTACTGTTCTCATGACCTACCCCATATCAACATAATTATGTATGCAGATGCCATACTAATTTTATCGACAAATAAAACTCTTTCTGGGCTTCAACACACATTACATGATAATGTTGCTTATCTCTGTAACTGGCAAACGAAAGATTAATAATGTCACAAATCTAGCATATGCTATTTGCTACTCAGCAAAAACTGTCCAGCCTCCCCTGACAATATCAAGGGATAATTCATATAATCCAATAACTAATGTTAAACACAAAAAATACCAAGTAGCCCAGCTTGATGCTGTCTTAACATTCTCAAGACATGCAGGCAATACAGTCAACAAATCACTTTCTCATCTTAAATTACAGAATTCCATATCTGTTATCCCCACCTGCAAGCCAGTCTATAGCCTGAAATGTCCATATTCTCAAAATTGAATATGATCCCTTAAAGACATTTCATTGGCTACCAATTATTAGCCAAGCTGCCATGACACTCCGCACTCATTTGTTCAGAATTATCACTTTGGGTCAATGCACTCCACTAAAATCTACCTTACAAATAAAGCCATCAGTGCACCCCACTAAATCAACATTACAAATAAGAGAGCCATCAATGCACCCCACTAAATCAACATTACAAATAAGAGAGCCAGGCAAAACTGAAGAAACATCTACTAGACAAAGCTGCCTATAATTGCTTTTGTGAGAATGGATAAATGGTTGTAGACTTACTGGAATATTTACAGCTACTGCATGTAGATATCACTCTTCTAAGAGGACTTTGTTCTCTAAATACTGTAAATATTGTACGTATTTCCACATCGTTTGAAATGTTATGAATATTGTTGTTTCTTGCAACCCTTTTCTATATGTATTTACTTTTGATATGCATTTTTCATTTTGTAAGATGCATGATGTGTTTTCACTTCTGCTGTCAGTTTTTATTGCTTTATGTACTTTGCACATCTAGGGCCGGAGTTGTAGCTGAAAAGGGTCAATTGACCAGTCCACATACTTGGTGACCATATTTCAAATAAAAGCATAAATAAATAATGTGCCCCCTTCAGCATTGACAGTTCTCTGAAATAAAGTTACACTTTGCAGATTGCAAGTGCATTTTTCATTCCTTTTTAAAACTTCTTAGTCCTCACACATCAGTTTAACTTCTCCAGTCTCATATAAGACAGATCCTTTTAAAATAATATGCAGCATCAGAATGAGCTTTAGAACAATGACTTTCAACATCATTTACAGTGAATATATCTTTACTACAGAAACTGCACAAGAAACATATATCACCCCAAGTTCATAATGTTAAGGAGTGTCAGGCAGGAGAGACTGTAGTTCCTTGAGCTTTAAGGAACCCTTCCAGTGGATAACTGTCTTGTCAAAGCCAAACCTGTTATCAAACAGCACTGTTGAAATACTTATAAATATGAAACATTTTCATTTGGAAAGAGAAAGTGGACAGTCAAGATTTGGGTGACTTCCTGGGTTACATTTGATGGATGTGACCTCTTAACTTAGGAATTGTAAGTATTTGGATTTGAGACTGTTACGAAAATAAGAGTTACCAGTTCCTACATCTCTATCAGAGTAACCTTCTTTTCTAAACCAAATGGAAATTTCACCTGTGGAGCTATGAACATATCTTTGCAACAAGTCATACTGTTTTTACTACATTTAACCATGAGAAAGAGATAACAAAACACCTACGCTTAAAAGCTGCAGCAGAGTTAAGTTGCCCATAGAGCCTGTTTTTGGATGCCATGTCATTTATATGACTAAAGACTTCAATTATTGTTTAACCTCACAGTTTTGGAAGAGTAAGGGGTTGTTACCAGGCACCTGGAGCACTGCTTGGATTTGCCATTCTCTCTTATAAGTAAGTTAATATTCTAAACATGAACAATAGCCCAGCTGTGCTACCCACTAGGGATGGTGCTCATAGCCATGGGCAGGAAATAACATATAGCCCACCGATTAAGGGTATGGCTGATTTCACTGAAATCTTATATGCCATGGAGTATGTTCATGAACATGGGTTTCCAAAGGTGAGTTTTAATTCTCTGGTACAGAACTGTGTTTTACTTGCATGGTTGACTTGACTCTTCTATAAAAGGAAAGGGATAATTAATGGAAGGCAGAGATAACAAAAGATGACCATCTTTTTTCAGCTGGGTACATCTACTGTGAGATCTTCGATTTTCCCATTTGGGAATCTGTTTAAAGGGTTAAGAAAGACTGATGAATATGCTGAAAATGGGTATGGGCCTATATGAAGTGACCTTACAGATGGCTTAACAATAATGGGAGTGTGCAGATAGTCGTTTCTGTCCTGGTACCAAATGAAGCACCATGTCCTTTCAGCATAGAGAAAGTGACCCTGAGCACCTTCTTTTTTCTTCCAGCTGCAGTCCATTCCAGATGTTGGGAAACAGGGTAGAGATCAGTGTGCAGCATACTGTTGAATACTACAGTACATGTAAGGTACTGCATCAGGTAGCTGTGTGTAGATGAAGATGGTATATACAAAAGGGCAGGAAATGATTTTTAGTACAGCATGCAAAGGGATATTAGTGGTGGTAAAATCTGTAAGGCTAAGAGTTTGCCATTGATGTTTATTTCAGTTTTGTAGCACTGCAGCTTACTGACCAAGACCCCAGATGCAGATCTGGAGCACTTTGCGGCACGTCCACTAGAGGTTAGATTTTAGCTGGAAAACATACCTTATGTTTGAACTCAGTAGCTTGTTTATTTACTTGAGGTGGTTTCACTGAATTCCAGATACAGCATGGAGTCGCATGTTTTAAGATAGCATCTCTGTTAGCACTTGTTTGTTGCTGCAAGCCTGGTAGACAGCGGTAGTTCAACGTCAAATGCTTAAAAGTTAGACATTAAACTGAACTGTCAAGCACTGAAGAGAAGTTTCAGGATATCTTCCTTGGCTGCAGGGTACTTGGCAGTAATATTATAAGTGTAGATTTATATCTAGCTGTTACAGTTACATTGGCCTTTGAATTGGTTGGGGTGACTTCCTGAATCTGGGATGGGAGACTCTGTTTGGTAGGCTGGGGTTGTGTTATTAAATTATTAGCTTTCATTTATTTTGTCTTGATTCTCACTGCTGGGCAGACAATGAGTATGTTTAAGTGTTTTTTTTTTTTTGCTGTGTATGTACATATGTGTATATATATATATATATATATGTGTGTGTGTGTGTGTGTGTGTGTGTGTGTGCATGTATATATATATATATATATATATATATATATATATATATAAAATGGATGAAGCTCGAAATACCGAAATATCGAATTTCAGTATTTCAAGCCCAGAAAGCCGAATCCACAAAACCACGAAATTCAAAATCTCGCAGACCGAAGATTTTGAATTTTGCGGTACTACTGCACACACACACACACACACACACACACACACACACACACACACCATTCTCCCTACACACACACATAACCTCTCTACTATATGAAAGCAGGGGGACAAGCCCCCCTGCACCCTCTACTTAAATATTCTCACTCCGAGGTCACACTGCATACAGACACACACAAAACACGCACCACACAAGCTACATTCTCCTCGTGCACACACGTCACAGCAACAAAACACACTGACACACACCACAGCCCCTACCCAAAACCCTTAACACACACACACACACACACACACACACACACACACACACACACACACACACACACTTACCTGAATAGATAACCACAGTGAAAGTTCAGAAGCACGAAATTCAAAACCTCCGGTATTCGAGATTTTGAATTTTGCGCTTCTGAACTTTCACTGTTCTCAGGATTCGGCTTTCTGGGCTCGAAATACTGAAATTCAATATTTCAGTATTTCGAGCTTCTGAAGGGAACACATATGTGTATATATATATATATATATATATATATATATATATATATATATATATATATATATATGCATACAGAGAGAGAGAGAAGGTGTTGTAAATATATTTTGTAAACACGTTACTGCTGACCATTTCATACAGGTGACACCTGTCACTTTTAGAAATAAGTCAACACATTTTTCTTAACACTTATTAAAAAAAAACAAGATTTAATTTTTTACTCTGTTGGGGGGTGCAGCATTGTTGAGCACAGCGTTTTATGCCTTTGCATATGTGGACATAAACTCATAATATTAGCTGTTTTCAGTATTTTGGTAGGAGACTGACACTTGGTTTGACAGCTGTCATATTAATGAGTCCTATCTGATAGGCTGGAGTTATTGGGGTTATCATCATTGTTTCAGCTTGCTTAGATTTTCCTGTAATTAGCAAGATGCAGGCTCTGTTGAAAAGAAAAAAAGACAAATAAAAACCACCTTTATACCATTAGTTTCAACAACGAGTGGAATGTCTGCATGTAAAGTTTCAGTGCCATTTTTTAATCTTGAGCCAGTTTAGTGATATGTGGATTTTTTTAAAGAAATCAGTAACTGAACTTATCAAATGCTTTCTTCTTGTTAAATGTGCTGAGTGTTCTGGCATATTAAACAGTCACAATAGACCAAGAATCATTGTGTGTTTGTCACTGATAAAACGATTTCCTGTCAGACTGAACTTATGACTGATAAATCAGTCTTCATTGTTAATATGTGTGTGTGGCATACATAGACTCAGGATTTGCACCTGTGTCTTAGATATTAAAATCTGTCTTCCTGGATTACATCCTTATCTGTTTTCTGTAGTCAGTTGTGTTGTGATTCATGCTTTCAGATATTAATATGCTTGCATTTTATACATTGCAGTAATGACATTAGCTGGTGTGGTAACGTATTAATCAAGACCTAGGTAGTTCTAAGTTGTAGAAATATTCAGTGGTTTATATATAGCTTTCAGGCTTGTGCAGTTGTTTTTCTCCACAAATGTCCTTTGCAGTCATATTACCAGCACTGGTGTCATGCATGTCCTTGAAATATTTTTTTTCTAAACTAGAGTGACTGGTCCAAAAAAAAATATATATATATATATATATATATATATATATATATATATATATATATATATATAATTATGTGTGAATACATTTTAAAGGAACACTTGTATCAGAAGTGAATGTCACTGTAATTATTAACAAATAAGGCATTTATTCATTATAACAGAGAACATTCACCAAAATAAAACATGAAAGCATATTTATTGTTGCTGCTGGCACATCAGGTGCCATCTTTGAAAGAACTCAGAATGTACCTTTAAATTTGTTCCATTTTAGAATTAATCAGAAGCCATCAGAGCCAACACTGCACCAGTCAAAATAATTCTTATATTAACCCCATTAATATTAACATTGTATTAGCATGCTGTAACTCTTCTTGATGTATGCTCCAATGGGATTTCTTATGTATACCAGAATATAAATATTCAGCTATCAGAATTAACTTTGTCATGCATTCAGAATCAATAGTACAGTGTGTTTATACATTGTCAGCACTTAATGAGTGCCATTTCATTTAGAAAAATTCAGCAAGTCTTGTAAAATTACTCTTAAAAAGTATAATAATTTCTTTCTCACTAAGTATAGAGAGGAAGGAAGTATTCTGTTATGAGGCTGTATGTCATCAGTTACCATATTTAAAATTAAGAGGTGTTGGGGGTTCAGGGGGAAAGCCCTCTACCTGAATATATAACAAGGCATGTTTTGTTTGACATTTTAGTATTGTCATCTGTATTTTTGCTAGGTTTGGAGCATGACATTAGCATACTTTGTGTTTGATGCATCCTTTGGGAACAATAAAATGTGTTTGTGAACTTGATGTAGAATGTCATACTTTTTTGCTTGCTTAGAATGCATCCTTTGCAGTATGAAGTGTAGTTTTAGTTCAGCAGAGCTGCTGTTGCGTTTTAAAACTGCTTTATAAATGACAGTGGCATTTGGTACTGTGCCGTTGTTGGCCTACAACCCCTACACCAAATCTGCATAAATATTGAACTAGTACATATTAAAATTAGCAATAATTAATTCTCAAGCCTCATATTTTTTTTTACTGCAGTTATAATTTAATACACTGAAAGAGCTGAATAAACCAGGCTTTTCCTATACATTATAAATATGTGCGTGGTATGCTGCATCAGTTTATTATTTATTTGCATTTGTTTATTAGAAAAATCCAAGCAGACAAAAGTCCATTTCCATGGAAGTCCAGGGAGAATAGATCTAGAAATTAAAGAAACAACGGAACCACTAAGTAGCAAAGTCTCTTTCTTCTCTGTTAGAGACACACACACACACACACACACACACACACACACACACACACACACACACACACACACACACACACACACACACACACACACACACATTCTGTTTCTCACACACAGGCACACACACACACACATGTATGAATATATCTATCCAATGCCCAAACCAAGTACTGACACCCAGACTACATTTACTACTACTTGTTTGGACTTGGTCCTAAATATTGAGGACAAACCTGCTGAAAGTTCATGTTCTCAAGGCTGTTCCCAGCAAACTCCAACAGAAAAACACTTCCAGTAGAATTCCGTCAGCCTTGAAGCCACCCAATATTATTTGACTGTATAGCTCTCCAGGTAGCTAAACATATCATTTCTAGGGTAGCAGGGCAACCTCAATGTAATGAAATTTCACTTAGTTTGCCCTGATAATTAGGGCTGTTCACATTTGTTTTCTAGCTTTCTAAGACACTTCTTGAGACTACAAGTTTAAATAACGATGGGCCATTTTCACAACCCCTTTTTGGTTTGTGATTTATGTTAATTTGTACATTTAATTATTTGTTAACTGGTTAAGTGAGCTGCCTGTTCTTCATGGACCCTTTTCAGCCACAACTTGTGACACATAAGAAAGGTTAAGAATACCTTATGTGAAAAGTTTAGTCGGCTATTTAACATGTTTTAGGTGTTTAGAAAAATTTATTTATTTATTTATTTATTTTACATTTGTTTACCGGAAGAGTCCAACTGGACAGTTTGCCCATTTTAAGCAGTGGCCTGGGGAGAAAAGCTCCAAACAGTATAAGATTAACAGTACAGAAATAGAAACATATATATGGAAAATCAATAGAGAAAAGTATCATATAACACAGAAGTGGCACTACAAAATGTACACATGCAGATATAATTAAAAAAAATGCATGTAAAATGTGCATGAGAAATTTTTCCTAGAAATTAGGATAGAAAGTAGTAGATAGGAAAATACAAACTTTAGTTTGTACAGCAAAGCTTACATAATGTGCAAACATGCTTGAAGGCTGACATGCTATCTTGGGCCTGAGGTGTATTTGCTTTTCCTCAGGATTTGCCACCTTCAGCAATATAAACAAACGGCTGTGGGTATTGACCTTTGCACTCTAATATAAGGTTGCTGATATCTGCTTGTTTCTTGCCCACCCCACTCTCTTCCTGAGAAAAGTTCCATTGACTTTACTTTTTTTCCAAATTATTCATGCTCAAAGCTGGCACAGACCTGTAGAATGTGATGCCAACCACTGCTCACAAATATGTGATGCCACCACTGCCACAAATATGTGACGTCCCCATGCTGTGCCAGTAATCAAGGAGCCTGAATCCTCACCATTGACACTGGAGAGGGACGTGCACTTGGAATACATATGGATACACCCAGTATTTCCAGATGCAGACCTCCCTGCATCAAACACAATTTCCCTTAAGAGTACACAGGGGCAGACACTCAGCCCGGGATCTGGGTGTCTCTATCTATCTCCGTGCAGGTCCCTATTTAGACTTCCCACTGGTACAGATGCAGAGTTAAGTCCTTAGCTTAGTGCCTAAGTTATGTACTCCACCACTCTCTCTGTGAAACCAGTGCTTTGTGTCCCTGCTCCAAGTAGTTGACACACACACACACACTTTGAGATTTGACTTGCACATACCCACACACACCTGTAAAGGCTGGCACAGGTTTACTAGCTATGCTGCCTTCTTCCCAAACTATAAGGTAGTTATCACTGCCACCAAGCACTACAAAGCCAGCTACCTAAGGCTATTACACGGGTACCCAATTCTACTGAGTGAAGTTAATATTAATACAAATGGTAATGTTGACCAAACAGCCAGGCTTTCAGGAATGGCCAGAGTTATCACCAAATACATATGTGCAAGTTCTCTCAAAACTTAAATATTTTCTAAAAAGGATGAGGCACAATGAAAAATCCAAATATATTTAACAGTAAATAATAAAACAACAAAAAATACTAAATATCTATTTACAGTAAACACTGGGGTATCAGTCAAAGGAGATATTAAAAATATCACTGATGAAAAATTTCACACAGTTATAGAAAAACACTATTTAGCTAGTCTCACTGTGTTTTTTTTTTTGACTATCTAAAGAGAATTACTATTCCCTAGTTAAGTTGCATAATGAATAGAGCAAGGCAAGAGGATTTGGGTGAGTGGTTCTTGTTGTCAGATCCAAGACAGAATGCTGTGAGCAATTTCCATCTAATATTGAAATATTATTTCAGAGTTGATTACACAGTGACATCACATCTGGTTATCTGACTTTGTTTCCCACACTCACCAACACTAGAAACTGCTAGGATTTTAGAACCTATGTGCTACAATACATACAGATAGAGCTTTGCTTAGGTCTCCTGGATGTCATAAAACCATAAAACACTTCCCTTCTTCCTACAGGAGCTACAAGCTATTCTGTAGCACAGACATTGCATCTCTGGTTCCATTCAAAACTGTGGGATAACATCTTTATGGCTTAACCCATAAAGTAATTTAATTTCAAGAATATGTTCCAAAGGTTGGTGGACTAAGATTGATCTCTTCACTTCCAGTATATGCAGTTGTGATGCATACATTTAATTCAGTTAGAATAATAGGTGTACATTTATTTTCCTTCCAGCAGGGCACACTGTTGGTACATTGTTACGCAAGCAAACCTCGCATATCAGTTTGATACCCAAATGGCATATCATTATTTATAAAATTCCAGGTAGTTGTAGTGGCACGTGTCACACCGCCACTGCCCTACTTCTTCTGGTCATGGCTGGCAGTACCTTCTGTCATCACAGAGATAAAGAGGTTGCTCAACAGTTCCCGCTGCATTTGTATGAAGCACAAAATCCTTAGTAGCTGTAGCAGAGCATCCTGGAAAATAATGTATAATAAGACTGAAAAAAAAACCCTTTCTGAGAAATGCTATCATTAACAGAGTATGTATAAGGGAGAAGCCCTACTACACTCACCACTTCAGTGATTGCTCCCCTTCCACTTAATCTTTATCAGTCCAGAGACACCAAGCTTTCAAGATATAAATCGTTGTAAAAGTTTTGTAATGTTTTTGTACTATTGTTACGGAGCTTTTCTCCCAGTGTTTCTGCTGAAAACAGATTACTTGCCCAGCTGGATACTACCCGGTTAACAAATGTAAAATAAAAAGTAAAAATAAATGAATTCAATACTTGAGCTCATCCAGAATCAGATACTGCACTGATCTATATGGGTGTGTGATCTTGAAGTGTGAATTATTAAGCAGCAAGGGGGGTGGGTTTGCATGGCGGCTTCCCCACTGCATAAACTTGCGCTTACAGGTTTGTAGTAGAGATAATGTCATTACTATAACATCTTTATGCTTTAATGCCATGTGTCTTTCATAGTGTTCCATTCAGGATAATATGTTTTTTGTATGCATTTTATGTCTCAGAATTTTGGTCTGAGGGTTTTTGTGCTTCCTACAACTGTAGTTTGTGATAGGTAGGGGACCCTGGCTATATGTATTTTTGCATAGTGTACCATTTACTGCACATACCCTAGCATAGGTTACCATTTACTGCATGTACTCTTGTATGGGTTACCATTTACTGCACATACCCTAGCATGGGTTACCATTCACTGCATGTACTCTTGTATGGGTTACCATTTACTGCACATACCATAGCATGGGTTACCATTTACTGCATGTACCATTGTATGGGTTACCATTTACTGCACATACCCTAGTATGGGTTACCATTTACTGCACATGCCCTAGCATGGGTTGCCATTTACTGCATGTACCCTTGTATGGGTTACCATGTGCTGCACATACCCTAGCATGGTTTTCCATTTACTCTGCATAACCTGAATTTTGCTACACACCGTCTGTTGCAGACTGGCATTTGTTAAAAGCATCATGGAAACATTCTGGTGTTTGCTGAACAAATGCTTGCACATTCTAGCATTTCATTTATAGTACATGGTACGCACTGGCATTATCTGCACACAGCTCATCAAAGGCTAGCATTTGCTGTATACTGCCTAACAGAGGCTGACATTTGTTGTGCTCACCAAACCTATCACAGGCAAGGGTGGCAATGCTACAGAATTCCAGACAGTTTTGTGCTATACTGGGAACTATTTGCTTCCTGCGCAGAATATTAAATGGAGTGTTACTCTGTCAACCGGAGTACAGCCCTGGCCTGACCATTTACTGTACATCCTTCTGTATAACCAGGTCACCTATATTACATCTCTGCAGTGATAGCAGTATCCAGAGGTCTTCAGGCAAGTGCTGAGACTCTGACTAGGGTAGGTTTATTTTTGAAATATGAATAGCTGGATCTTGTTGTCCTAATTGCATAGTTTAATAATTATCTTGCCAACCAAACAAGTACCCGTTAATCAACTCTAGAGTGTGTGTGTTTTTTTTTTTTTTTTGTTAATATAGAACACAGCTTACGTTAGAAATAAGAAAGTTGTCAGGAGCTACCAGTTTCGAGTGGTTCACTTTGATGTGCTACTGAATTCTGTCCCATAAGTTTTAGCTGAGCTCAGGACACAGAACCAGCTTTTCCTTTAAATCATAGTTTGCACTATAGGTTTCAGGAACCAGATTGTTTTCATGTTCAGTTAATTGTCATGAAAGCTTTAATTAAAAACAGATCCTGCTTCCAAAGTGTGAGTAGTCAGCAAGCCACCTTATTACATTGTCTGGGAGAGCAGAGGGTGTTCCTGTTTGCTCATATTAACAGTGAAGTATTCGTGACCTATATGTATGCAAAACTAAATGCTTTCTTCTAACTAGCAATTATGAGAAGTGTAATGCTGACATAAATGAGTTATCTTAACTGTATTATTTATTCATGGGTGAGACTTTTTCACGTCTTTATCTTTGTTGCCTGTGAAAAAACATAGCATGTTTTTTTTTTTTTCGCAGGCTGTTATTGTGTGAATCGGCATTGAGGGTGAGCAGGGTTTACTCAGAAGAGGTTACCTCCTGATGAAAGAGGTTCCTGTCTTCATGTTGTTGTCTTGATGTATGTTGTGTATCACCACCTGTTTCATGTAGTGCAGAGCTGCTTTTGTTTATTTGAGAAGCATTTCCTCACTATTTGAGTAGTTTTAACATGAGCAGTCGTACTTATAAGTAACATCACATTCTGCTTCTTTGATCCATGTGTGCTGTTAAAAGGAACATCTACCCCAAAGCATGTCTGCAGAGAGAAAAATAAGGAAGAGGCAAGGCAGGAGAGATGAGCAACAAGTAAATGTGTTGTTATGGGACTCAACCTATGGGTCTGACTTCTTAATCATTTAATCCACTGAGGGTAGTTAAATGGTACTGTTCTCTGCACTCATGGCCACAGTAGATAAGAGTAGCTGGAGAAATGGACAATACAAGAAGTGGGATAGCTTGTATTTAGGGGTAGGTCATATGTGTCTGCCTCTTCAAATGGCTTTAGATGCTGAGGTATATGCTAGAGGAACAAGAAGACAAACATGCTTTAGTGTAGGTCAGCACTACCTATGTCCCCTCCCAGTATCCCTCATGAGGCACTCAAATTTTGTGCTTTGCTTTGCAGGTGAGGGAGTATATGTGGTGTAGGTATACAAACAAAATAAGACCACCTGGGGTAGAAGACACCCTTCCACCCTTTACGTCTAAACATAGTTTAGAACTCTACCCTTTCTTCTCTTCTCCAAAACAGTCATTCCTGAAATGGGATTAGGTTAAAGAAGTGACTGTTATTTCCTGATTCTGAAGACTTGAAGCAGTGTTAAGTTTTAAGTGAAAAGAATTTGGCGAGATATCTTGTTGTTGCTGAATCTAACTGCCTGTCTACATGAGCTCAGCCTTGATTCGATTGTGACACTGAGTCATTAGGGCTTTGACCGTGATCAGAAAGATAGACATGTTTATGGCAGCCTTCCATTGCCAAGAGACTAGATTGGAACTTGCAGCCTACATTCAGGGCAGCCATTTCCTGTTGGGGGCAATGGACTAACTTTTCAACTGTGAGCGGTTCACATCTGACAGCGTAATGAAAACCAGGGGTACAGATCAGTGAGGAATAGGGCCCTGCCTGCATCCACATTGCCCACAAAAGAGCACATAATTAAAACAAAACAATATTGAAAGGAATGGAGGTAGTACAACTGGACGTGGAAGCTGAGTCTTGTAGAAATCATTGATTGGTGGAATATTTACAGAAATACCTAAACATATTTAAAAATTAGGTAGGCAATCATGTTGCAAAAAGAAAATATGTCATTCTTCCTCTCTCATACATGACTTTGCTGGAGTGAGCTGAACTTCCATGTGTAGCTGAGCCATGATATGAGAAGACAACCATACTAGAGATCATAAGAACTGTTTTAAGTTGAATTTTTAATGTGCTGTTCCTTTAGTAATCTATAGAAAATGCAAGCTGTTTGTTTAGATGAGTTACCTTGTGCATATTGATCACCATTACGTCTTTTACCATGACAGAAAAAAAGGAGTGACCTAAGAAAAATATCTGCTTAAGTGACTTGCTCAGAGTCACACAACAGTCAAATCGAGGCAGTGGGAATTAAACCCAAGAGTACTGCAAGGTCTTGTTCTGACAAAATAATAAAAACAAGTCTTTCTTAAATTGAACAGCATAGAGCATTACAGAAATAGGCAGCTTTTACAGCTGTTTATGTTAATCATCCGTGCAGTCAGTTTAGCTGTACATTATTTTGAAAATTCCCTTCAGATCTATCCTTTATATTTTCAACCTTTTTTTAATATCAGTATGTTGTATAGCTACAAAAGTTGCTACAAGCAAACATTTCCCCATTATCATTATGATAAAGATTTCTGCCTAGATTTTTCACAAATACACTGACATCCTGTTTTTTTATACTCACATTTGATTCAGCCCTCACAGCAAGGCAGCTGTGGGAGAGACTGAGCATTTTTGTTAGTCCCAGAAGAGAAGTTTGCTGCTTTTTATTATGTTGAAAATGGGAGCAGTTTGCATTAGTTAGTCTTGTTTCAGCCCAGGATGCATCCCCACCATGCTTTTTAATGTATTTTTTATTTTATGTATTTGTTGATCAAATAAGTGTTCTGATTCTTCACAGACCCTTTCAGCCATGATCTGGCCACAAGGGAAAGGTTACGTACATTGTAAATATGGATGATTTTAGTGTAGCAGTCAGCCAGCATGTTTGTGAGATGGGAGGAAACTGTTATATACAGAAAAAAACACACAGACCTGGGAAGAACATGCACAACTCTGAACAGTGTCCAGAGGTTAGGATTCAACACCAAAACCCCTGGGCTGTGAGACAGAGACTGTACGACTGTACCACAGTAGTGTTCAGTCAGAATTTGTCCTAGCTACCCATTTGTATGTTTTCACACTATAATGACGGTGATGCAAGGAGATGCCTTTTTGTACCTTCAAGTATGTAGCTGCTCTGTCCAGCCTTCACTAGGCACTGCACAGTTGAAAAGCAGCTGTAAGTTCCCCCATCTACCTTCACTTTGAGGTTAGATATATGTCAAACATCATGTGACGATCTCCTGCCCTTGAGACCTTTTGTTAACAATGCAGGAGTGCAGCAGCCACACTAGCATAGTGGTGGTTTGATTCCTGTTTTGTCTAAATTTTTCCATGTATGGCGCTATCACGATACACTGAAATTGTTACATCATTCACACTGAATCCCTTGGAAGTTGCAGTTCATGCGAACAAAGCCACTAAGGTGTGCAAAAGTTTGAAAACAGTTAGCAGATGCAATGTAAACTTGTTTTTTCCTTTTGTGTTCTTAAGTAGACTCTTGCGTATCCTCTCTTTCCTACTCACTTTTGAACTGTGTAGGTATACCATGTTTCAATTACCTAGCCATTTGATGTATGGCAGGCATCCGTTTGTTTATTTTTGTTTTACCATTTGTTAATTGGGTTGGTTTAGCAGTCCAAAGTCCCTTTTAGGCACAGCCTGGACCAAAAGGGAAAAAAGAACAAGAAGAATACTGAGTACAGTGCAAGTAGCGGAAGTCATAATGTGTCAGAAAACGTTCTTATCATATACAAAGTTAGGGTTGGCTAAACAGTTGTTTTAATGTAGCACTTGTTTCTGTTACATGATTATGCATCAAATACGTACATGTCATTATTAGAAAATTTTCAGTTATTGGCCATACAAGGTGTGACGAGCCCTCTTTACCCCGGAGCAATAATTAAGGAGCCTCAATCCTCACTGCTGTCTCCAGTAAGGGAGCATCACTAAAAGCAGGGATAGAAATACACAATTTCCCCTAAGAGTAGACCGGGAACAGGCTCCAAACCTGGGACTGGACTATATGCTTCACTCCAGGTCCCTAAATGAGTCTCCACACTAGCCACTGCAGTGCACCATGTCCCATTTCTAGGTATCTGACACACTCACTGTTAAATGTCTGATATTCACACATACACACACTCTTGGGAAAGAATGGCACAGATTTACCTGCTGTGTTCCTTTGCCCACAAGGTAACGGCTCCCACCAGTCAGATACCACAATACCCTTCAAAAGAGATGTTCAGTTATATTGGGTAAAATAGATATTGATACAAATGGTAGCATGTAACTAAGGTTGCTGGAATTATATAGCGAGGTGCCCTCCTCCCCACTTTTACAGTTGCAAGACCTGTCTCTTTGGGAAAAATTAATGAAGTAACATAGGCAATTACCAGAAAAAAAACTCCATGGTGGAGTTTTTCTTTAAGTAGGACCCATGCGTGCATCGCACGCCAACATGGATTTAAACACAAGCACTTAACTTAAACATTGGTTAGTGTGTCCTTTATAAGGTACAGCTTTTAAGGATAGTTATGCTGCCCCCCCCCCCCGAGTGCTTTGCTGCCCCTGATTGTGTGTGTGTGAATTACCCCAGTTAGGTATACCGGGTGGTTAGAGTTAGTCAGGCTCAAAGCATGTACCTTAGATGCAAGAAACAAGAGCCTGAATTCTCTACCCATACCACCACTTGCGATTCAGGAAGTTGAGTCCGTAGCTCTCAACTGTCCAGATTTTCACTGAATATTTGGCTCATATTTTTGGTCTGTTCCTCTTAAAATTTGTGGTTTTCTGGCAAATTAGTGAGAACTGAATTCAATTCACTAAATAATGATAGCCCTTTAAATTTCAGCCTTCCTATCTTTCAGGAAACTCACGGTAACACAAAACACTTTATTTTAGCATTTCTAAGATCATGCAACCAATATTTAAAATTTGTCCCTAATTTTCACCCCCTCCAAATAAATAAATCTGCTCTGTGGCTGTGACTAAGGCTGAGATCATTGCTTACTTAGTCAGATTGGCATGCACCAGTCCTTTGGCTTAGTACACCATGGCCAAATGGTTCCTTGTCAGCTTGCTGTAATCCTCTGCTGTCATCTTTACCTGCTGTCCCTGACTAAACTGACTAAAAATTACTAAAACTGTTATGACAATGAAACTCTGTGTGTTTACCTTTTGGCTGTCGAGAGTGCACACCTTGGCGACAACTACCCAGACAAGCAGGACCGGTGTTAGCATTTTGGGGACCCCCAGCAAATGTCAAGTTGGGGGCCCCTTGGACACTTCCAGTCTAAGTATCACCCTGTTACATCCACCCCATCCTAAGCCACCTTTTAGTTCATGCTGTAGTGTTTTAAAGGTAATATACACAGACTGAACTGTAGTTACAGTGCTCTTACATTATGAGAGGCCAGTGTACCACACAGTGCTGGCCCATGTTACAGAAGGACATTCACAGTTACTGGAGTTTAGCTGTAGCAGTGATACATTACAGCTCCATATATGGGGCTGGACATAGGTGAAATGGTGCCCTAAGCACTGCCCCCCCCCCCGCACACACACACACACACACATCCCGTGGGCTCCAGTACTCCCATCTGCTGCCCCCCAGCTCTTCACATTATGCACATTACTTTTATCCTCCCTTTTCTCACATTTTTCCTTACACTTCAGCTTTTTCAAGGATCTACATTTTTCTATATGCTCTGAAACGCATTTTCTTTTTTCTTTTTATACAACCTGCTTGACTTACAAAGCCATGTCTGACCCAGCTTTGTTGGAAATGCTTCATATAAAGAAATCCCAATCCCTCCGCACCACACGCTCCAGAGACCTCAACCTCATTACCACAATCAACAGAACATGCTGGAGGGACAGTTTCATAACCCAAAGACTGCCCATGGTATGGAATAAACTTCCCATACATGTCAAGCAGAGCACCTCACTGGCCCTCTTCAAGAGAAATCTTGATGAATGGGAAATAGAAAGTTCACCCCAGGGATCACTCCAGTGGCTCTACTCGATAGAGGCACTGGGAACTAACATTGGGATGCACAATGCCAGGGCACTTCTATGGGCTAGGCTTGTAAAGGCTCCAGGGCCATTAGCCTCGTACACACCTATGAACCTAATGACAGTTTGAACAGAAACTATGATTAAGGAAAGAAATTGAGTGTTACTGTTCAAATTTAGTTTTCCTTCCATTTTAGAACATTTTCCCAACCTTTTAATCGGATGGTGGCCTGAAAAAAAATCATGAGTCAGAAAAGAATTTCAGTCTTACTTTTTTGTCTTTCAAGAAAGACATAAGTTGTGCCCAAGGGTTAATGTTCAAAGCTGACAAAATAGTAGCTCACAATAAACTAATAATACAACTGTTGTAAGGACACACACATTCTGTCTGGGAATACTGCCTGCCTCCCTACCCCCAAAGAAAAAGATACTCACTGGCTGTGCATCCCACTGATGTTAGATTGGGATGAAAGCAGAAGTTCAGATGGCCATGGTCATGCATTTTAAGTGAATGCTTTTGTATATATACATAGCATGCCTTTTCACTCCTCACCCTTTCCTTCCCAAAGGCAATCACCACTATATGTGCCTGGTGTGCGATTGTGACAAAAGTGGAAAAAGAGTAATGAATTCCACTTTGTTGCTAATAAACAGTGCACTGCTCCTGCGCATGGTATAGTAATTTTTTTGTATACCTCTGAGGTTTGTTAGAAAAGTAAAAGAAACAGTGACCCTGTCTCCAACAAAAGCTGTGTAATGACCTCTTCTGCATACCTCCAAGGTTTGATTATGATGAGAATTAAAGAAGTAATGAACACACAATCACCAGTCCCCCAAACAACTTCACTCCCCTGTCACAGCTACACGTACAGCATGACATCCCTACCACCTGTCCCCTACCTTGTATTTCTAAAGAGCAGGTCATAAATGCCCTCTCTAAGGCCAAAAACACAACATCTGTGGGACCTGACACCCCAGGCTACATCCTACATCCCCTCCAAGAAGAATTAGCAACACCATTGGGTACTCTCTTCAGTCATAGTCCAAGTACTGGCTTCATCCCAGCTGAATGGAAAATGGCCACCATTATGCCCTTGCACAAAGGTGGTGCTTCCACTGACCCCAGGAACTATAGACCTATTAGCTGACTAGACTTATCTGCAAGGCCATGGAGTTAATCATCGTGGACTTTATCGACAAAGATATAGGTAATCTCCAAACAATTGACCCTACTCAGTTTGGATATGTCAAAGGGAGATCATGCCTGTTAAACCTGGTAGACTTCTTCAAGAAAGTCGCCAAGGCCCTGGACGAGGGGAAATCTGTGCTTACAGCCCACCTAGACTTAGCCAAGGCTTTTGATACTCTCCCCCACTCAGGCATCATTGACAAACTCACCCAGCTAGGTATCAACCCTTATATCGTTAAATGGGTCCCTAACTGGCTCACTAATAGAAAACATATACTCAAAGCAGGGAATATACCTCCAACAGCAGACCTGTAACCAGTGGTGTTCCACAGGGATCAGTCCTGGGACCTCTACTGTTTGGAATCTATTTCTCAGAAGTACAAGCAAAAACTAAAGGTCTGTGGCTGACAAAGTTTGCTGATGACTGCAAACTGAGAGTGGTCATAGAATCTCCATATGAAGTCAACATCCTACAAGAGGGTCTTACACAAAAATGATTGGTGCCAAAGTCATGGCCTTAAACTCAATGCAAAAAAATGTATTATCATCTATTTCGAGAGCAATGTTCCTGCTAACTACAACATCAATAGCAACACCCTAAGTACGCACTCTGTGGTGAGATTCCTGGACACACAGGTTGATGCAACCTTACCTTTGATCACCATGTCTCCACAGTGGTAAGAAGGGCATTCTACACTGCTCATCTCATAAGTAAGGGCATTGCCTCCAGAAAAAAAGAAGCTATAGCCTCACTTTACTCTTCCCTCAAGCCAATAATTGAGTACCACGCCCCTTTTGGTATGTACCTTTCCAAACACCTGCAGCAACTGGACAAACTGCATAGGTTCCTCACAAGAAAAATTCAAGATCTTCAGCATTTGTCCTATGTGGCTCATCTGAATCACTGTCAGTTTGTTCTGTTTCATACAGACTACTCAGATGTGATCACTGCCTTGCATATAAGGCAATCTATGCCCCTGCTTTATGGGAAATGCTGCATATCCACAAGTCAAATGGTACACAGGTTACTCGCTCTAAAGTCCTTAACTTGGTATGTGAAATTAATAGAACCTGCTGGAAGGACAGAGTTGTCTCCCAGAGGTCACCACACCTTTGGAACAGACTCCTGCTTCATGTCAGGCAGAGCACCTCATTGGCCCTCTTCAAAAACAGTCTGGATGATTGGATGGGTAACTGTAAATTCACCCCAGGGGTTCCACTTGTGTCCCTCGTGGACATGGGCAGTAGATGCTGATCGTGGAAATAAGGGTAGAATTTGGTTAGGCTTGTAAGGACCCTAGGCTTATTAGTCTACTAACATCCTATGATCTATAACACACAGGCATACATACTTCTGCAATGTAATAAGGATTCCTATTATCAAACAATCATAGGGGCATAGGGACAATTTTTAAATATTGCTCTTATAAACTTAAAAAGTTGATAGAATAACAGGTTTTATATCAGCATGAATTTTCTTTTTTTTTTTTTTTTTTTTTTTTTTACACGTTTTTAAACATAAATTTTCTGTTTAGTTAAAACTGATTGCAAATCGGTCACATTTGAACTGGCACTAACACCAGAACTCAAAAGGGTGAAATCGGACTAAAAAACTTCACCAAGGCAAACTATACCCTCCTAGGTGAAGGTATAACTGCATTCCAAGCCCCACCCCAAGCTGAAATGGTAACTATGCTGAAACATGCTTTAAAGTCCTGTACAATCACTTGCATATGTGTATAAACTTGGCTGTATCAGATACAATCAAAGCCAGAACCCGAAGTAAAATCAAGTTGCCATGGTGCACTTCCAGCATCAACAAACTATACAATGAATGCAAAAAGTTGCTGTCCAAGAAAACAAAGACAAGGACCCAACAATAGAAAAGCACCCTCCTCAGCCTTAACAGGCAAATAAGACAACTTGTCAAATCCTCCAAGAGCTCCTTTGAGAGAAACCTAGCAAGTACTCCCAAGGATAACCATAAACCCTTTTACAGCTATGTACGTAACCCAAAGGGTAGTACCCAAGCATGTCCAGAACTGGTGGCCAACAGTATCATGTACACTGACCCAACAGAGATAGTAATTCTGCTAGCGGGTAGGTTTGGTAAAAATTTCACTCCATTATCCCCTCCTAACTTACAACAAACTCTCCTCCAAACACCCCCCACCTTAAATATCTAAAGAGCAGGTCCTCAGAGCCCTGTCCAAGACAAATAACATGGCCTCTATAGGACCAGATGACATCTCTGTCTTCTAAACAGGCTAAAACATGAACTAGCATCACTACTAAGTACCCTTTTCAGTCATAGCATAACAGGCTTTGTTCCTGCAGAATGGAGAACAGCTACAATTATTTCCCTCTACAAAGGTAGCCTAGTAACAGACCTGGGGAATTACAGACCCATAAGCCTGACTAACCTCATCTGTAAGGCCATGGAACATATTGTTATGAACCTCATAAATAAAGACATAGGTGACCTCCAAACTCTGGATCTTAGCCATTTTGGCTTTGTGAAGGGCAGATTCTGCCTGTTAAATCTGGTGGATTTCTTTGAAAGTGTGACCAAGGCCACTGATGAGGGAAAATCTGTGCAGATAGTATACCGTGACTTGGACAAGGCTTTCAACACAATCCCACATTCAGGCATTACTGATAAACTTAGTAAACTGAATGTAAGCCCCTTCATTGTAAGATGGGTTGCCAACTGGCTCACAAACTGGACACACACTATCGAAGTGGGTGACTCCACATCAAACAGCAGACTTGTTACCAGTGGGGTGCCACGGGGTTCAGTCCTGGGCCCCCTAATGTTTGGTATATACTGCTCAGAAGTTCAGGCCAGAACTAAAGGGTTGTGACTGACCAAGTTTGCAGATGACTGCAAACTAGGTCCACTCACTGAATCCCCAAATTATGTCAGTATACTCCAGGAGGGTCTCGCACAGGCCAACGACCGGTGCATTAGTCACAGTCTTAAACTGAATGCAAAGAAATGCATCATCATTCCCTTCAGCACAAGCAATGTCCCTTCACACTATCAAATCAATAAAAAAAAACCTAAGTGCTCAGGAAGTGGTAAGGGATCTGGGATCACAGGTTGATCGGAACCGTAACTTTGACCACCACGTGTCTACTGTTGTAAGGAAAGCTTTCCATGTAGCTCACTTGATTAGTAAATGCATCACCCGGGGAGCAAAAGAAGTTATAACTCCCCTATATTTGGCACGTATCTGGCCCATAATTGAGTATAGTGTCCTATTTGATATGTATTATAATGAATAATAATTAGTTCCTTTGAGCTCATCAAACTGTTCCCTGTACCCAAACTAATTTGATCATCATGGATTGCATGGTATAATTCTGGGGGTATGGTATGTTAGCTGCCATCATTTAACTGATGTATTTTAAGCAGGTTAAAAATAGTTTCTTTTGGGTGGGAGTTTGGCTTAATGGTTAAGGTGTTTACCTTACAGACACAACATGCAGGGCTTGATTTTCACATGGGGTAATTGGCTAAATGGCCCATGATACCTCTCAACTGTCCAGATTTTCGCAGAATGTCCAGATTTTTGGCTGATATTTTTGGTCTGTACCTCATAAAACTTGTGGTTTTCTGGGAAGTCATTGGGATAATCTGAGGACTGAAGTCACTAAATAATGGCATACATTTGAGTTTCAGACTTAAATCATTCTGAAAATACATATTCACACAAAACCTCTTAAGCTAGCAACTTTCTAAGTTTATAAGAGCAATATTTAAAATATGTCCCTATTTTTGGGCCTCTGTCCCCCCATTTTGTCAGGGGTTGTCCACGTTTTTTGCACTAAGAGGTTGAGAGGTAGCAGTTAGCCTAGTACAAAACTATGAAAATAAACATTCGTAAATTCATCCTGGTATTTTTTGTTTAAATATTGGCAGCCACAATACCACAATTTTATTAAAAACAGGCCACAAATATGGGGCACAAATCTGGACATTCTGTGAACATCTGTACAGTTGGGAGATTAAGTCGACCCTACTCTGGAATAACAAAAAGAAAAAAAAAAAAAAACTTACTTTCCTGGGTGTTGCAACCAATCAGATCCCTTGCTTCACTTAAATGGACCTGATTGAGTGCAGCTTACTGACAAATGAAAAAAAAAATGACAGAAAAATGTTTGAGATCTCGCAGTGACATCACACAGCCATGCAGATGTCAACCATGAGCTGCTGAGGTATGACCAGAGGAAATGGTGAAACCCGTGGCTGCTGCATGGGAGCCTCGTTCACGGAGGAAATAATTAGGGGCTCCCTGCGGCTGTGGGTTGCATGGATGACTAATGCCGGCTATGCAGACAACTACCCACAGGCTACTGAAGCTCAGTTAAAATCCCACACTGCTGGCACCAGTATGTGATGAGCCCTCTTTACCCTGGGCCTGTAATCAAGGAGCCTCAATCCTCACCACTGTTTTCAGTAAGGGAGCGTCACTAAAAGCAGGGGCAGAAATACACAATTTCTGCTAATAGAAATACACAACTTCCCACCAGTTCCAAATCATAGTGTGGAGAATATGCTTCACTCCAGATCCCCAAATGAGTCTCCACACTAACCACTGCAGAGCACTGTGTCCCAGTTCTAGCTATCTGACTCACTCACTCTTAAATGTGTGATATTCCCTCATGCACACACTCTTGGGAAACACTGGCACAGATTTAACTGCTGTGTTCCTTTACATAGATTACAAGGTAACGGCTGCCACTAGGGGTTCCTATTACGTGATAGAAGTTGCATTCTGTCTAATGCATCTTAATCAAACGTAAAAGAATGAAAAGGCAAAATAGCGAAGTGGCTTTTAAGCAAATTCTTTCTCTGGGAAAGAATTCACTTGGCCGCTTCCGTTACTTTGCCATTTTCAGCACTGTAGTGCGATCTCAAAGTTGGTATATTTAAGTAAGGGGGGTGTGGGGGCACAGCCCCCCACGTCGTCAGGTGTGGAGGGCAAAGCCCCCCACTTTATGTAATGTTTTAATTTTTTTGTTTTTTTTTTGGAACTCGCCAGTTTGAGGTTTTGACATTGTAAGCTTTCGCTTACATGGGGTTGATTAATCATCGTTCGCTTTTTTAAGCATTCGATGATGTAATATAGACCCACCACTAGTCAGATACCACAATACTCTTCAAAAGGGGTATTCAGTTATATTGGGTAAAATAGATATTGATACAAATGGCAGCATGCACCCAAGCAGTAAGGCTTTTCGGAGTGCCCCTGGTGTTATCACAATAAGCATAAACACAAGTTATTAAAAGTATTCATTAAATAACCAGCCACAATGAGAGGTAGTAAAAGATTTAATAATAAATAGAAGGATTTAAAACGTGAATACTGAATAACTGATTCTAATAAACAACAGAGTTTCACACACAGGAAATATGAAAACAACACTGTAGGACAGATTTCACACTGATTTTGGAAAACCTCTAATTAACTAGGTGTAGTTCCTTGGCTATCTGAAGATTAACTGTCCCTACCTAATCTAAATAACTCGGCAAGACAAGATCATATTATATTCGTAAGGCAAGCTGAATAATTATGCCCACACTCCAGGCTGTTGTCTGTCCTCAGCGACTGGAACTACTACTCTGAAAAACAACTGAATAACTCCAGAAACAGCTGAATTACCACAACAACTGCTACTATTACTACTACACACCTCTGGAAACAACTGAATAACTGAACTACTGTCCATTAACTGGCACAGAACTTGCTTTTATAGCAGATTTTTAAAAGTAACAGGAAACTGCTATGAGAGTTCTACTCTCTCGTATCAGACTTTGAAAAGTAAAGAAACAGCTGTTCTGGAGCTTCTATTCTCTCAGCTCTGGCACAGAATGATATCACATATAGGTCAGCTGACTCTGGCATAGCATACATTAAGAATTCTTTTTACAAAGAATATGTACATTTCGTCAGCCAGAAGAACACCGTTTGACATTTCAAACATCTTGCATAAATCAGATATCTTGCATAAATCAGAGTGATGATCAAAAGACATAAACTTATTTACAAAATTATAGCCAGTTATGCTGGCATATGTAACAGAGTAATTTACAATTATTTACAAAACTTCGGCCAGTCATGCTAGCATAGATAACAATATCTAATATCCTCACACAAGCCATCAAATATATAATGTAAACAATACAGTTCAGTGGAACCAGAAGCACTTAGTCAGCATAATATGATAGAAAATCTTATTATAATGTGATATTTTAGCTCGTGAAGGTGAATAGAAACACTAACCGGTTTGTGATGTATATGTTAATATTCAAATGCATATTTCTATTCTGTTAGAAATACTTAAAAACATATTTATGTAAGATTACCTCCCAAAAGTTTCAATATTTCCTTATGACACAATATCTATCTTTGTGATAGTAGCTTTAGGTCTCCTTTATCAAATATCTATGCTTCATATATATCTCAGCCAACAAAACTCTCTTTGGACAAGTCTGACATAGTCATAATGTTTAAATGCTGTCTACACAAGTACATGATTTGCTTTACTGTTTTTATACAAAGTATGGCTCATGCATGTAGCTTGTATCCTCCTGTTTTAGAAGGAGTGAGATGTTAATTTCCCTGTACCCTCATGAGGAACAGATATGCAAGTTTGTTCCTCAAAAAAGCTATGATGTAGGTTCTTTCCACTGTGGCAAGTTGTGGTGTGCTCATCATTAACAGCCCAATGTTCACAGTATTCAGCTGAATCATCTAAATGTCTCACAAATGCTTCAACAGATTCACAACCACCTTGTACATGCTTGTGAAAACAATTCCCTTTTCTGAATTACATTTCTTTTTGGCAAAAAATGTTTATCCACTTTAGACATAACAGATTTGATTGTTACACTTTGCCCGTCAGCAAACTTGAATGCATTATACACTGGCTTAGTCTCTGAGCCCATAGGATAAAGTAAAGAATTTATGTGAATAATTTGTTCCTTCTCTAGCTTGGATGGTATTCTAAAGTGTGCAAGTCTCTGCTTCACTGTTCACCAAGCAAATTGCTGCAAAGAGTTGATAGACTGTGGTGAGCTGAATGTCATCAGTTTTTTGTTCATTTGATTCTTTACCTTGTTGTTGGTTGTGCACTTGCTAGAGCTATTATCATACTAAATGGCTTATAAAGGTTTAGTGGCATCCTTTTCTGTTCTTCGACATGGTTTCTTCATCTCCAGAGCATTTACAGTCTTTTGTCACATTGAATCCACCTGTTTTGGTCAATATGGGATGCTTTCTACAAGTGTTTAATTGAAAGCACAAAGCAGTAGACTCTGGTGGAAATGCGTTACATTTATTTTCTAGTCTTGCCATAATCATGGCAGCAAACTACATACATGTACATTGCTTCCTCATCTCAAGTTCCAGTGCATTATGGGTAAGGAGGCTGTCTTTCCTGCTAGACAGACATGATCAGTATACTCTTGATCGTACATACCATCATGGCATTACCACAGCAGACAAGAAAAAGCATCCAGGAAAATTCTGAAGCAGAGTATCCACTTTTAAATAGAAAGATCCTCATTGTAAGGCAGTAACACTGTCACTGAAGTGTGGGGAATCTGATACATGTACAGAGTTCTCATGGCAGTATGCATTTTCTGACTGTTGTGTTGCATGAGAAATCGCTGCATACTACACATACAGATGTTGTAGCAAGTGAGCCAGGATTAGTGGGATAGTATTGATTCTCTGGGCAAATGTAGTATTTATTGTTGTTGTTATGATGTTGTTAGTGTTCCCTTTTGTCCATTCTTAGGTACTGTTACCCAAAATTTGTTACACAATCAAATTATAATCAGCATTTAACAGGCACATTCTGCATACCAGAACTTATGCAGATAAGGAAAGTTAAAGCTCTTAAGGTTTTGTCAAAATTAGTTCTGTATAAAAGAATGTAAGCATACAATTTGATCTTGTAGAAAAAGAATGCTTGAAAAGTCATAAGCATGCTGGTAGTTTACTGGCAAATAATTAATTTAACAGAGAATTGAGAAATTGATTACATTTTACTTTATTCAGATATTAAGTCTGTTATTGGCACCGCAAGAACTCAGGTGATCCCTCTGTTAGTGTGCTAATCAGCTGTTTGGGAGCAAGTGCAGGATACTTATTACGGATGGACACAGAACACTGATTTACTGAAGAAAATGTCTAACGTTTGTGTAGAACTTTGTCTGCCATCTGCCAGCTTCTCCTAGACTGGATATGCATTTATTACATATCAAAAAAGCTGATGGTCACTGATAGGTAGGTGGTGTCCTGCATTATGCATCATTCTACAGTGGGCTGGTGATGATTTTCCTTTACGACTGCACTACCAGGCACAATTTTTGTGGGAAGTAAAACATCAGAATATGTTTCATGCTATCCTTTTCATGCAGGACTTCTTGCAGGCAAGTATGAAAAAAAAAATTGCACACAGAATAATGGCATACCCCTTATCACACTTTCTCTATTCAATATATAAACCTGCTAGAAAAAAAAAGATACACTATACCTACACAAACACACTGTGCATGGTGTAAATAACTGTAGACAGTTGGTTATTTGTAACAGAAAGGGCAACCTTTTAGCTGCTGTCACTTTAAACTACTTCATGAAAACTGCTGTACCCCCATAGATAATTAGAATCCAGGACTACAGAGATCCTTATAATAAGTAATCTTAATCTATTGTGGCAACATTGCCATGCTTTTCTTCTGTATTGAAAAGTCTTTGATATATCCACAGTTCTGCATACTGTTTTAAAGACTATTTGCCCAATACTTGTGACTGTTTAGAAACCTTAATGTATCTAGTACACTTTCAAAACTAAGACTCGTATAGAATAAAAGATGTACTTTGTGTCACTAAATGAGTCTCCTTTAAAATATTCCCTGCAGTAAGGAATCCCTCCATATTACAAGTGTGTGTGTGTGTGTGTGTGTGTGTGTGTGTGTGTCTGTGATTGTGTTAGGAAGGTATCTGCATCTGCTGGGAGTTGGGAGGCTGTCTGTGAGTGTGTTTGGGGGGGTAGTCATTTTTCTAAATCCCCATAGTCTGCCAAGCAGGACTGTCATACAAAAGAGGTGCACAATAAACAGTGGAGACTGTAGAGTATTCCTGTAGGTAAAATTAATGTTAATAGAATAACTTTGGTTGCACACATAAGTATATGTCCTGAACAATAAAGTGTACGAAACACTAGTGTCTGGCATTATTGACTGACTAACCAAATGCTTTGTGAGGAGAAACAGGATGGTTATAAGAAGAGTCACAGACGTTTTGTGACATAGAGGCAGTTGAGAGGTTATGGGGATGCATCCATGTGTGTGTGTTTTTATGTGTTTCTGTGTGCGTGTCTTTGCTTGTTTGTTTGAATGTATGTAGGGCTGTGCCTGTGCCAGTGTGTTGCATAGGTTCATAGGTAGGTACTAGGCTATCTGCCCAAAGACATTTATAAGCCTAGCCAGAATGTGTTGACTTTCGCTGCCTCCTTAGATTAGTTCCCTGAGCCTCTGTCCAGCAGAGCCATTGAAGTGATCCCCGGGGTAAACTTTCTGTTTCCCATCCACTCGTCAGGGATTCTCTTGAAGAGGGTTAGCGAGGAGCTCTGCCTAATGTAAATTGGAATCTTGTTCCAAAGTATGGGAAGTCTCTGGGACAGGAATATATCCCTCCAGCACGTCCTATTTATTGTTGTGATGAGGTTTAGATCCCTGGAGCGTGTGGCTCGAGGGGATATGGTTTTCTTTAGGTGGAGCATGTCCATCAACTCTGGGTTGGACATGGCCTTGTATGTCAGGCAGAGATCACCTCTGAGTAGGCGGTATGCAACCAAGCACAGCTGGAGTTTCTTCAGTCGAGCTGCATAGGGCATCTGCTTGAGGCCAGTGATCCTCTTGGTGAGGTACTTCTGTGGTCTTTCCAGTTGTTGCAGGTGTCTTGTAAGGTACATCCCAAATGGGGCATTGTACTCTATGATGGGTCTGATGAGTGATGCGTAGAGGGGCCCAATGACCTCTTTCAATCTGGATGCAAACCATTTTGTGATTAGGTGAGCCACATAGAAGGATTTTCTAACCACTTTGGCAATGTGATTATCAAAGGAGAGTTTACTGTCTACTTGGGTCCCCAGATCCCTTATTACGTCTTCCGTATTTAGGGAGATACCACCTATGTGGTAGTTTGTGGGTACTTTGTTTTTTCCAAAGGGATGACTATGCACTTTTTGGCGTTTAGTTTGAGGCCATGGTTTTGACACCAGGTATCTGTCTCAGTGAGACCCTTTTGGAGGAAGTCTGTGTCAGCCGGAGAGTCAATTATAGCCCCTAGTTTGCAGTCGTCTGCAAACTTGGTCAGCCATAGTCCTCCTGTGCTTGCCTGTACCTCTGAGAAGTATATGCCGAACAGGAGGGGTCCTAGGACTGAGCCCTGGGTAATGCCACTTGTTACTGGTTTCGAGTCAGACCTAGCTTCCGCATCTCTTACCATGTGGGTTCTGCCCATGAGCCAGTTGGCAACCCATCTCGTGACGTCAGCCACAAGCAGTCATTACTTTAGCAAGGTGCATGTTAGTGCTCGCTGTAATCACTGAGCGAGTCAGATTCATGCAAATTAGCTGATAGTTGCGTCTTTCCTCATTGAGACTAACATGCCTGAAATGGTCATTTTTGCGACTGTGGTAAAGGAGTATTTTTGCTGCAGCTGTACCGCTCACTGCTAGGCTGTTTATGAATCCTGCCTATTGTCATGGACTGGATGAAGGAATCCACTCATCAGAGGCAACGTGTATGATATACAGCTAATAGTCATGAGTCCTGATCTTGAAATAGGTGCTTTATATATTTTAATGGCTGAATATTAGATTACACAACCATGGAATACAGCAAATAGTCAGAGTTAGATAGTACCAGCTGTCTACCTTTCATAGAATTTCTGCTGTCTTGGGAGTTTATGTAAGTAGTAAGTGGTATGGTGGCTTGCCCTCCTGTACAACTGTTTACTTTGGTATTTTTTTATAAATTTTTTAGGTGATGCATCGTGTGTATATGTATATAATATCTGTGTGTGTGTGTGTGTGTGTGTGTGTGTGTGTGTGTGTGTGTGTGTGTGAGAGAGAGATTATTCACTGTGAGGGCTGTAGTTTGTGCAGCATTCATTTGGATTCCATTGTTAAGATGTCCTAGGTCCATCTCTCAATGTAGATTCTTTGATAATGGTTAGATATTCTTTATCTGTCTTAATTGCTACCTCATTACTTCTTAATTTAATTTATCATCTGTGGATTAATGATTTCATTCAACATATTTAATATAAATATAGATACAAAGCATAGTACAAATTTCAAGTTTACTGTTGCTGATTATTATTTTTTTTTGGATGAAACACTGTGTGAAGTCATGGCTTCTTAGTAAAGTATCAGGTCATGCAGTTTTGACCCATACTCCACCAGGGAATAGCTGTTGACACAGTGAGTCAGTGATCTAGCGTTTCATCAGGTTCCCATAGCACTGTATATAGAGTGGATATTGAGTATGAGTCTGCATCTGAGTCATTAACTGCTGTATGTAGAAGTAAGTCGTTGCAGTACTTGTTAGTTGGTGGCTTATTAGTGTAGTGATCAATCAACAAAATATGTAGTATTGGTGAACAAAGTCTGTAGAGGGACATTCCTTGGACGCTTAGTCCTTTTATATTTGACTTGTATTACAGCCTAGTTCAGTAACTCGATTACAGGTGAGAGGTACTTTATTTCTGTTATTTTACTTTTATGTTTGTGCTTTTGGTCATCATTGCGCTCCATTTTTGAAATACCTTGTACTAAGGCTAGTACTAGCTGCTGTTCCATTTATACATATTTTTAAGTATTTTACACTAGTGATTTATTTATTTCAGTTGGATTCCAGTGCAGCTCTGCAGATTTATGTCTTGCATTTGTCGCCATGTACTATGTGCCACTATCTTGCCAGTTTCTCAGGGACACTGGAGTCCAGCATCACTAACTCCCCTATCAGTGGGTTGTGCTCAGTCTGCCATGCAGTGACTTTTTGTGATTCAGTCCCTCATTAAGTATCCTCAAGTTATTAATGTCTGTTTGCTACTTCTATTCTAATTTTGCTAAAAGATTTTAATGTATGCAACAATCTTTATTGTATACTCTGTGTAGCATTTTGTTTGTGGTGTAAGATGTTTTTAGAAAAAGTAACTGTAGATGTTTAAATGGTAATTGCTGTAGTAGCCTTAACTGTAACGGTTGTATCATGCCAAGGATATAACAGCCAGCAGCTACCAAAGTTTCAGGGCACCTTCCATGCACCTAAACTGTCAAGCAGCTTGAGCTGAGCTGATTAAATGACAAGTTTGGGCATGAAGCCCTTCACAGCTTTCCTGCAAGCAGAGAGAGGGAGGCTGAGCCCTGAAAGAGCAATGCTAGGAATAACAAAAAATAAATGTCCACACCATAACATAAGGAACACACCAAACAAAGAAGGGAAGGGGGGTAGACAGAGGGAACAGCTACTGCAGCAGTGATCATTCGAACATCTACTGTTATGGTAAGTTCAACTTATACAGCTGTAGTATGTACTTCATTTTGATCGCTGCTACATTATCCTTCGCTATATGGGTAGATAACCTGAGCTTACTACATTTGGGAAGAAAAAAAAGAAGGGGCCAGGATTCCCTGGAGAATGGTCCTAGCAAAACATGATCTAGACCTAGAGAAGGAATCGAGCTTATAGTGCTTTGTAAAATTATTTACAAAGGACCAGGTAGCAGCTTCTAAAATATTTCTAGAATGCAGTACTTTCCAAAAAGCCATAGAAGAAGTCAAGGTCTTTATAGAGTGGGCCTTGACCCTGCCTGGAATAGATTTGTCATCATAAGTATAGCAAAGGATAACAGCTTTGGGCTACTATTTGGAAATAATCTGTTTTGTCATGGGTTGTCCCTTCTTCTTACCTTCACAAAAATCAACAATTGATCTGAAGATCTGAAAGATTTAGTTATGTTAATATAGTACCTGAGTTGTCTGTGGAGATCCAAGGTATGGGGTATCCTTTCTCCCTCATTTTTAAGTTCAGGCCGGAAAAAGGGGAGATGAATAGTTTGGCTTAAAGAAAACTAAGATGCCAATTTAGACATAAAATAATGATTAGTTCTCAGAGAAACCTTATCCCTATGGAAAATGAGGTTGTTTTGACTTACCTTAAGAGCTTGCAACTCCGATAGCCTTCATGCAGAGGTCAGAGCAATCCATAAAACTGTTTTCCATGTTAAGAACCCCAAGTCAGCCAGATTAGCTGGTTCAAATGGAGCAAGTGTTAGCTTCTGTAACACAAAATTAAGATCCAAAGCAGGGCATACCTCTCAGCTGCCTGGATTTTTGCAGAATGTCCAGATTTTTGCCTCACATTTTTGGTCTGTTCCTCATAAAATTTGTAGTTTTCTGGATTTTTGTGGCAAATCAGTGAGGATTGAATTCACTAAATAATGACAGGCATTTGAGTTTCAGACTTCATAACCACAGAAAATGTGTGGTATCACAAGATACTCTAGAAATTTTCTAAGCTTATAACAGCAATATGTAAAAATTGTCCCTATTTTTGGGGCTTTGTCCAGATTTTTTGTGCTGAGAGGGCCACTGGTTTACTTAGAGGTCCCTTATGTATGATTTTCTAGTAGAGGGCTTTCTTACCTCCATTAGCACCTGCTGCATGTCCTCAGAAAACAGATGCCTTAAAGGAATTAAGACTATATCATCCAGGCACTGAAGTGAAGATGATTAATGAACAACCCTGTTCTTGTGTGAGTATATCCATTTTGTGAGGCAGCTTGTGGTAATTGTCTCTGGCCATTTCCAAATGAAGGGACAGTTGGCTAGAAGGGAGTCACCACAATAATCTTAGGGGATTTCTTCTGAATTTTCAGAAGAACCCTGGATATTAGTGGAAAAGATGGAAAGTCATACAGGAACATTCCTGTCCAAAGAAAGAAAAGGAATCTGTCTTCCAGGCCTTCTTCCATGGGCTCCTGGAACAGAATTCATCAGGTGATTGTTCAGAGGGGAGGTAAGGAGGTTTACTTCAGAAACTCCCCACAGAAGGATCAAATCTTGGAACATCTCCCAATCTAGTTCCAATCCATGAGGGTCTGCCTGGTCCCACTCAGTTTGTCTGCCACACAGTTTTGCTGTGACCGAATGTAGGATGCTTGTAGAGTGAAACTGTGCTGTGACGCTATAGCCCAAGCTAACATGGCTAGTCAGGAAAGGGGGGTGCAACCTGGTTCCCCACTGCTTTTTGATGTACCACATGACTGTTTTATTGTCTGTAGCCACTTTAAGAGGTCCCAGGGACCAAAGATGATTCAGTGAGTTGAGTGCTTTGATCAGGGCAAGCGTCTCCTTGATGTTTATGTATCAGGCATCTCTACATGATGTCCCATAATCCCTGCACTTGTATCCCATCTGGAACTGCTCCCCAAACAAAGTACGAAGCATCTGTGGTAACTGACTGCTTTGGAGCAGGTATGGAGAAGGGCAGACCTGGATTTAAGGATATCTGTTGTCTCCACCAAAACATTTTGTCTTCTGACAAGCCCCACTACTGGGATCTGAAAATATAAAGGGAGTCGTTTCTGGGACAAGAGATTTCAGATACCACTTCTCATGTGAAATTTTGCCAGGTGTATCATAAGAATAATAAATTTATTGTATTTTTATTTTATTTATTTATTTGACATTTGTTTACCAGGATTGTCCAACTGGACAGCTGGTGTCTGTTTTCAACAGAGGCCTGTGGAGGAAGGCTCCACAAGTACAGTAGTTACAGTATTTAGAGATAACAGTAACAAGTTACAGAAGAATTGTTAACATTGTATTACAAAGGTGTAACAATGTTACAAGGAGATATTAGAACTCAGGAGATACATGACTAGTAGCTTAGAGTGAGCTTAGAATAAGACAATAATAGAAGAACATGAATATACTATTTGCATATTTACATATTTACAAGCAGCATTCATGAGAACTTAAAGGGAGTGACAATGTTGAGCATGTGAGAAAGGATAGGAGGCTTAAGGAAGCAGTACTGCTGCTGTGTAGTGAGGGTTTAAGGCGGGCCATTGCAGTTGTATAGTCTGTTGGTGAGAAGGTGTGCTTTCAGTAGTTTCTTGAAAGCGGAAGTATTATTTTGTAATCTAATGTCAGGAAAAAGAGTATTCCATGTGTTAGCAACATCGTTAGGGAAGAGGGATTCCCCAGAGCTATTTTTGCATGGGATTTTTTCTATCAGGGCTTTATTGGTGGAGAGTAGTTGTCTATCTGAAGTATAGAAGTTTAATAATCCAGATAGGGCAGGTATTTTTTCTTGATAATGAAGAATTTTATGTGCTAGATTGATTTGGTGGAAACATAATAGACTGGGAAGTTCGAGCCGATGTAAAATAAGTAGGGAATGAGCGTCTATATCACGTTATCGAAATTTTACTATATCGAATCAGTAAAGGTCAAACTTTATTGATCGAAGTAATAAAATATTGAATAATGTAAAAAAAAACCTAACTAGCGTAGGCAGGGGTGCAAGCCCCCTTGCGCCCCCCCACCTCCCTACTTAAATATACCAACTCCAAGACCGCACTACCTTGAGGTAAACGGAAATCTCCCCCTTACAGAGATTTCTGTTTACCTTCCTGATGTTCTGAACTTTCAACATTGTCGTGCTGACAATATCATATTCGATATTGTCAGCTTACGACAACGTGAACTAGACCCGGGAATGATAGTGGTGGGAACGAAATTTGGAGCTGGTAACAAACCTGGCGATTTTGTGGTAATAAGTAGAAAGTTTATTGAGGTCAGTTTTATTTAGAATTGTTAGAACTGGACATGCGTAAAGTAAGGTAGCAAAGAGATGGGTTCCGTCTATAGAAATTCTAGATTCAGAAGTAAGGTACTTTTTGCAGTGGTATAGGGTCCCTAGCTTTTTGTGGACTTTGGTGATAGTCAGGGATGTATATTTGTTAAATTTTAATTGTTGGTCAATTGTAATCGCTAGAAGTTTGGCCTCTAGGACTGGAGAGATGGGGTTCCTGTTTTCTGAGAATATGGTGAAGGTGGTTTGGTCAGTATTCTTTGTTGTATGGAATAGTATGAGTTGAGTTTTGTCTGGGTTCCGTATCAGTTTTGATTTGTTTAACCAATTGTCTATGTCTGTGAAGGATTCCTGGGTATTTTGTTGGAGCTGCTGGAGATTAGAAGTGGAACAGATTAGGGTTGTGTCATCAGCATATTGTATTATTTCAGCTTTTGTAGTAGCTGAGTGAAGTTGGTTTGTAAAGATATTGAAGAGAAGGGGGCCGAGAATGGAAGCTTGGGTAATGCCTAGTGATACTGAGAGAGAGGGGGATAGGAAATCATGCCATTTAACTGACTGAAGATGGTTATTTAGATAACTTTTAAACCAGAGCAGGGTGGGGTTGTCCATGTTGAGCTGAGAGAGACGTGTTAAGAGTTTATTGTGGGCAACTGTATCAAATGCTTTGGATAGGTTTAGAAAGATGACAGAGACTAGTTGGCCTTGATTTCTGTGTGCATTTATGGAGTTGGTGAAGTTGATTAAGGCAGTGGTGGTGCTGTGTGATGGTCAAAAACCATGTTGGGTTTTGGATAGTAGGTTTTTGGTGAGAAGGTGGGTAAGGAGTTGGTGGCGGACACGTCTTTCTAGAATCTTAGACAAGAGTGACAGGATTGCGATAGGATGATAGGTTGGTGGAGGATTGCGATAGGATGATAAGTTGGTGGAGGGGAATGATGTAGGAAGTTTTCCACAAAGATGGGGTTGTGTGTTCAGTGATGGATCTGTTTAGCAATAAAGAAATGGGGTGGGCAATGGCCTTAGATACAATTTGAAGGTAGTTTGCTGGGAGGTTGTTGGTAGTGAGGATGGTGGGCTTGAGTTTGGATAAGAACTTCTGGATGGTTGATGTTGGGACTGGTTTGAGTGAAAAAGGGGTATTTGTTGTTTGGACGTTTGGGGATTGTGGGTGGTTGGTAGGATTTGTATTATTAATAAGTTTGCATATAGAGGAGGTAAAATAGTTGTTGAAATTAGAAGCTATATCAGAATATGATCCTTTGATATTGGGTGGGGGGGCAGAGATTCAGCCTCGGATGATATTGTTCACAGCTGCCCAGAATTCTTGAGGGTTAGAACTGTGCTTCTTTTGTAGAGAGAGGTAGTGGTTTTGTCATTTCTAATTGTTTTGCCTTATTGCGATGTTCAAGGATGGTTTGCCTAGCTTTGGGGGTTTTGAGATGATGCCAGGTGTTCTAGGCTTTATCCCTTACTTTTAGTAGTAATCTTGTGGTTTTTTTTGTAGCCAAGGGGCTAGGTTACTATGAGTCTTAATTGTTAGAGGTGGGCTAGGTGGTTTAGGATGTTTAGGAATGTGGAGATGAAGTATTCAACTGCCTGGTCTAATGAAAGGGTTTTGATGGGGGTCCAGTTGTATGCACATAAGGCATCCAAGAATAGGTTAGTGGGAAAGTTTTTTTTGGGTGCGGGTGTGAAGAAGAGACAGAGGGTTGTTAGTTCTGAGTTTGTGTCGAAGGAAGAAAGTTGGATTGTGGTCACTTAGAGAGCTGGCTATTGTACCACACTGATGAGCAGTATTGGGGTTATTTGTGAGGATCCAGTCTAATATGGATTCCTTTTTTGAGGTTTTGTCAATATGGGTGGGTGAGTGTATGAGTTGGGTGAAGTTATATAAATTAAGGTGGTTTGTTCATGAGGGAGGGTGGATGGAGTTACAGTCAATATTGACGTCACCTAGCAGGCTGGTTTATTGGGGGACGGAATGGGAAGTTAAGAAAGCTGCTTGATGTAACAGTTTATTCTTTGAAGGCGTAAGCCGAGGTACCAAACACATCAGTAAACTTTTTCTGTCCTGATGTTTTGTGTGATTTGTGGATGGAATGGGAAGCCCAGTGGAGCATTGACTCTAGGGTGGACTGGTTATTTATTGCATGGGTGTAGATACATACCAAGTATGCTTAGATGTTTGTGCTGATTAATGAGAAGTTTTGTGAATAGGGTTTTTGCATTTTTGAAATCTGGGGATTCCTTGTGTAGCAGATGGATTTTTATGTTAGTTTTGTAGAGGAGGGCAATCCCGCCACCTCTTTGCTCTAAGAATGTTATATCCATTTGGCATAATGGCGTTGTCCTTAATATGTGGCTTGAGCCATGTCTCAGTAAGGAGCAAGATATAGGGCTTATATAAGGAGATTGTGGCATGGACTTTGTCTATTTTGCTCATGATACTGCATATGTTTATGTTAAGTATTAGTAGATCTGCAGGTTGATGGTTGAATGGAGGTTGACAGCTATTTGAGGTTGGTGTTGGACCGGGGGTCTTCCAGGGGGTGTAGAGGCCCTCCACCTGTGATGTCAGGCCTCATAACACCCCTGGGTGGGCATTAATTACATATTAACACACACCCTGTCGGGTATTATTGCTTGCATCACTAACACCTTTTTGCCTTCTGCCATTTTTCTGCTGGGGACCACAACTGGCGGTATCTAAAGCACTTAACAATGGACTTACAGGGTTGATTTTAAGAAACTGATTTAGTTGCCTGAAAGTTCTGCATAACTAATTCCTTGAAAGGAAATTTAAATGTGGAGTTCTGACTAAATATTTAATTCTGTGCTGCACAAATGACCATAAATGCTAACCACGTAAATGTAAAACAAAATAGTACTAATTTCAGAAATACTAAAACGAAAAAGTATTTAGGAAGGCATCTGTGCAGTAAAACAAGCCACCAAAGTAGAATGAATAGTATAATATAGCCATCATGAAACACTGACATTCTAACTATAACTAGTATCATTTGGTTGTGACTCTTTCATGTTTGTTTGTCTTTTTGGCTTTTCCCGGTTAGGGGTCGCAAACTCTTTTTTCATGTACAATATAGAATAATTGATTAGACATATCACATTTGGTTGCTATGGAGACAAACTAAAATGCACATATATAAATACCAACAAAACCAGTAAAATAGTACCAGTCTTAACCAGTAATAAGCACTGAATATTAAATATGTCAATCTAAATATCTATAACTTAATATGCTCTGACACATTAAGTACTTGAAATGAAAATAACTACTGGAACAGAAGACGTATATCTGAAAATTTAAAAAAAGTGGCAGATGAGATTTCTAAAGCCAGTTGAAGTAATAGTACATTAACTATGTCAGTCATATTATAGTCCTTCCAGTAAACGCAGGTACTTAAAATACTTGGATTAAACTATACAACTAAACTAATTGTAAGTAAGGAAATTTAAGGAATAAGCTGTAGCCTCTCCAAAAACATGTCATCCCTCCAATCACTTTCCAAAAAAATCGTGAGTTCATTATAAATTCACCTAGGTATGAGCATCACTGTAAAACCATTTCTAAAGCTAATCAGATTCAAGTCAAACAAATAGCTGCTCTGTTAATAGGCTCACTTCTTTTCAAACAACTATACCTCAACACATACTCATTTCTCACTGCAAAGCTGGTCAGAACCATACCTGCATAGAGTGTCAGATCCCACACTCTGTCTGGCCCTGTACTTCAGACACCTAAAACAAAGCTATAGTGCACTAACCACAGCTTCTTTCTCTCTTATCTCCCAAACATTGACAGTCTCTACTTAATTACTTGAAAGACCTCACTAACTACTACACCCTCTGACCTCAACTGAAGCCTTGTCTCACCACATGCAGAAAGTGTAAATGGTTCAGTTGTAGCCACATAACCGGATTTTCTTACACAAAGGCTGTAGTGCCCCAAACTATATCACCAGATGTTGAGGCAGTGCTTCTTCCCTACTTACTTCAAAATCTTGTATATATTGTAAATAATATTTACTAGCTACGTCATGTTGACTTTTAGAACTGAATGACCAATGGCTCATCTTTGTTTTTTTGCCCTTACTGTTATTGCTTTCACTTTGTGTGTTTTATATATATATATATATATATATATATATATATATATATATATATATATATATATATATATATATATATATGCTGTTTTGTTTTGTTTACTTTGCTGGTATAACTACTACTAGGCTGGGTCTGAGAGTGGTCCAGTGAGATCATTGCCTTATCCCAGTAAACAAACCTAAACAAAGAACAAACATATAGCCCAGATCACAGATAGAAAAGTGTAATGCACATAAAGTACAACTCTGAATTCTCCATGACTGTCAATTTCTGATTAAGGCTAAGCTAGCATCCTAGAGTTAGGGGTGAGGATTGCTTTGGAAAAGGCATTATAAGGTATGGCAACCTATTGTTAAATTTGCAGTATGACTCACTGAGATCTAAGCAGTTAAAGAAGTGATAATGCAAATGTTTGGTAAAATTCTGAACAGAACAGCAGCAGTTTGTGTGGTAAAGAGTTAAACAGCTATGATATTTCCTGCAACACTGGTTGATTGTTGGTTAACTGTAGTGATTTTTATATCAGCCTGTAAAAAGTTATTTTTCAACAAGTTGTAGGCAACAGTGTTTACAGTTTTTTATGTTGAAATCCTGGCAAAGGAAGAGCAGAGTCAAAGAGGATTCCATTTCTGAACTTATTATTATAGTTACCCTTTAGCACTACATGCGTTTGAAGTGACACTCTGCGAAACTCTGTAGGCAAATGTGAGTTGTGTAGAGACTTTATATGTCCTTCAGTTTATGTGTTCTGTAAAATATGGGGGGGGGGGGGGCAGACAATATAACTTATATATTTAGAACTGAGACCAATTAAAATTTAAATGTAAGGGATCAGAGTATTAGAAGACATTAAGCAGAAAGCTTTTGAGAATCACAGGACATGCATAATGTATTTATTCATGTGTTTTAATATGCAGATGTTTTAAATGAAATAAGTTCCAGATAGAACTGAAATCATGGTGTATGTGGAACTGAATAAATGCAGAAATAGCACCAGGTTGAAGGATGAGGCATTAAGACTGGTGATGGGGTTGTTCGGTTTTAAATATCCATACTGATGTAATAGGACAGTGATCACTTAATGAGTTAGGGATAACTTGAATTTGAAAATGCCTTTGTGGTATGTTAGGGAAGATCCAGTCTGAACTGGAGGATGGCATAGCAACTATGGGATCTGACATTCTCCATGGATGCTCTTTTATTGGTAGTGTGATACAGACCATGAGAGTCATCCACGTCCACATAGTTTTCGTGAGGTCAAGTGTGGAATTTGAGATAAAGATCTTTTTTTTTACATCTCAGGAAAACAATCAAATTGTTAAATGCTAGACCAGTCACCAGGATGCTCTGTCAGAGCATGGAAAGCAGGTGTTCCATGTATGTTGCCTGCGATCGCCCCTGGTTGAGGAGCCCCTTTAAAGCCAGAAAGGAAATATTCATATTGTTTTCATCACTCCTTACCAGGTAAAACAACCCCTGATTTTCTCTTCTGATATTGATATTAGATTAATTCATTCAGGTTCCTTTCACAAAGGACCTATTTCTTTTTCCACTAAGAAGGGTCAGTGGAACATCCATGACAGATGACTTTGAACAGCTTCTCTTTAAGAGACCTTTTTCATCACAAAGTAGTATTAAGTACTTAAGGTCCACACTCTCAAAGCTTGGAAAATGCATTACTAATTCCTAATACACAACTTGGGGCTATTTTAAAGGCAAAATACCAGTACACAAAATCACAAGCACATGCACCAAAGAAAAAAAGCTCAGACTAAAGGATTACCATTTAGTGTTTAAGTTAACCTAAAAGAATAATAAATTATTTAAAAAAAAGTGCTGGCTACGTTTTTAAGTGCTGAGCTAAGGTTTTAGTGTTTTGCTATATTTTTCTCATAAGTGGAACTACATACTGAGAACTAATACTCAAGTGACTATAAAGTCAGACGCTCTGCTGTATAAGAATAGAAAAGTAATGACTTAGAAGATGCTCAAGTAAACTTTAATTTGTTACACTGATTTATAGGTTCATAGGTTGGTACTGAGCTATCTGCCCGAAGGCATATATTAGCCCAGCCACGTTGTGCGGTATTCACTGCCCCTTTAGTAGTTCCCTAGACCCTTGTACTAGCAGCTAGTACCCTTGGCCCCCATCTAGTAGTGCTGTTGGTGTGATCCCTGGTGTGAACTTTCTGTTACCCATCCACTCATCAAGGTTCCTCTTGAAGAGTGATAGTGAGGGGCTCTGTCTTATGTAGATCGGGACCCTGTTCTATAGTAAGGGAAGTCTCTGCGAAGGGAATCTATCCCTCCATCATGTTCTATTCATTGTTGTGTTGAGGTTTATATCCCTAGAGCGTGTAGCTCGAGTAGATTTGGTTTTGCTAAGATGGAGCATGTTCAACAATTCTGGGTTGGACATGGCTCTGTACATTAGACAGAGATCGCCTCTGAGAAAGCGGTATGCAACAGAGAACAGTCTTAGCTTTTTCAATTGTGCTGCATAGGGCAACTGTTTTAGGCCAGTAAATCTCTTGGTTAGGTACCTCTGTGGTCTCTCCAGCTGCTGGAGATGTCTAGCCAGGTACATTCCAATTGGTGCATTGTACTCAATAATGGGTCTGATGAGGGAAGAGTAGAGGGGCACCATTACATCCTTAGATCTTGATGATCTAGATTTATTTTGTAAAGGCTGTAGGCATGCATAACCCTGCATGAAATAACTGCTGGCACATTAATTCTTGCAAGTCTCCAAATTATATTTGTTTTGCAGATGCCCCCCCCCATACTAAATCATTCTAACTTCTAGACCTCACCATGTTAAGGCAAGAATACTTGGTTTTGCTAGAAAACCTAGAAATAATCACTATCTCACCCTGAAATAATCACTGTCTTATGTGGAACTAGGTATGGGTGATTTTAAATGATAGGATAATCGACTAGGCTTAAAATGGCCACAAAGGGAGTATTCCCTGAAATTGTGCTTACTCGTAGTTTTAATAATTTAGGAGAGAGATATGTGGGACTTGATCACCTGCAAAACCCGTGACATTTTATAACTATTCTTAGCTTTACTTCGGTTCCCTATTACATCCTCGAAGATGCAGTTACCCGAATACGTAAAAGCTGTCACGTCTTCATCGAACCGCATAAACATCGATTGTCCTGAAGCACGAAATCTGAATCGTCATGGTTGGCCCTTCTGTGGTATAGCTCCGTAAGGTAAGTGTGCGATAGTTACGGACCTTAGGGTTAAGGTGCAGGTTAAGGTAAGTGCATAGATGGTAATGTATGTGTGATTTAGCGTAGGGTAAGATGTAGGGTTTTGTTAAGTATATGTATGTGGATTATTTATTTTGTTTGGGTATAGCTTGTTAAGATAAGTGTGCGATAGTTACAGACCTTAGGGTTAGGGTGCGGGTTAAGATAAGTGCATAAATGGTGGTATATGCAAGATTTAGTGTAGGGTTAGAAGTAGGGTTTAGTTTAGGGTTAGAAGTAGGGTTTTGGTTAGTGTATGTATGTGTTTATTTAGTTTGTTTGGGTAGGTAGTATGTAGCGGACGGTGGAGTGGGACAACTATGACGGTTCGTGCTTTTGAATTTCGCGGTTTAGGGCGTTGGGTGTATTCGTGGTTCATGGAATATGTGTTTATCTATTCGGTGACTAGGGCTTTCGAGCTTTCAGTATAGACCCCCTTTACTTCTGCTTTATTAATGTCGTTTTTGTTGGTTTGCAGTTAAGAAAAACTGTTTGAAGTATATATTACGTCTACATAGATCCGTAATTTATCAGTGTTTTATTAGTTTTCAGTATTTTTATTATATATGAAATATTATTGAATAGTACACCAGTATTTTTTTCAAGTTCTGTTATACCAAGATGATCTTTTGAAAATTATTGGATTTAAGAATTTTCAGATGGTATATTTTCAGGAATTTAGGCTATTCTGATTTTAGTTTTTATAATTTGTGTACTTAGTGGCTAACTTTTCAAAGCAGAGATGGAACATTTTCTTATCTGAAATCATTAGGACTTAGTAACGTGTTATGAAACCAACTCTTAGGCAACTGTAGTTTTCTGAATGGAAGAGATTTTCCCATTCATGTGAAAGGAAGGGATTTGGGGCTTTTAGATTCAGCTTCTGTGTGTATTGTACATGTGTATTGGGCAAGCGATTGTCATTTTACTCCGTCAAGACTTATGTTGCATTTTTTTCTTGTCTCCCTTTGATTCTTACATTAGCCTCTAAGCTGTCATGAATATATTTTTGCAGAGAGTATATCAGCTTAACCCTAAGACTCCAATTCTTCTTAAATGGGACCTTTAACTTTGTTTTAGAACATATACAAACTCTTTTGTTTCTGCCTGCTGTCTCAGTTTCCCTAAAGTTACTGTTATGGAAAACATTTCTCTTTATGGTTATAACCTCAGACTCGAGAGTAGTAGGTCTCGTGTGCAGAAACCGTCTTATTGTTCTGTTTAAATGGAGAAGTATTGTCTACAGCTCCTTCGTTTCTGCCCAGAGTAATAACAGGTGTCACTCTGAATCAAAAGATACTACTTTCCTTTTTTTCTGTCATCACATACGGAATCGGGGGGGCTCATCTTAGACCATATGCACCTTTGCAGATAATGCATTGTTTACAGTTCAGGAATTAGAGTTTAAAAGTCAGATCAACTTGTGTCACTTTTAAGCTTAGTTAATTGGGGGTTGTGGTTGGCAAATGAAACATTTGATGCTATACTTCTAGTAGTATAAGCTTCTATCTTGATTCATCATATCAGTTCAGGGGTACGTCTGGGCTCATTCTTGAAAAGCTGTTGCTACCTCTGTTCTTTCATTCATGGTCTCTTTTAGGTGACTGTTTGTGAAGCAACCATGGGGTCTGAGATCCACATATTTTACTTAGGATTATGTTGCTGAGGTTAGGGGTGATTTTGTAATATGGGGTCATCCAAGGAGTTTTTTCCTAAGTCTTCTTTCTCCCATTTTCTGCTAATCATCAACCCTTTAGAGTCCTGACAAGCCAACAAGTGGGCAAACATTGTTAATACCCTAAAAGCAACCCCCTAAGAGAATGTACGTTTTAGGGACACTGTGAAATGTGTTGGTTTTAGAAAGTTCAAGTTGTTTTTGTATTAGATGATGGTGAACAGTTGTAAAGGTGATGTGACTATAAAACATTATTGCAACAAAGAGAACTGAAATGGTAGTAAAGGTAAATGCTTTGGTTCCACCAGGTTTGAATTATTTAATTTCCCTCAAAAGTCCTTTAGTTTCAGAGCAAAAAAAGAGAGTATGTTTGAACAAGGTTTTAAGACTTGTACAGTTTTAGATTTAGTATAAATTAATGGTGAATTTTTGATGAAGGCTTTATGATGAAAGATCTTAATGATGATACATTTACATTATATGGTAATCTGATGTGTGTGTGTTTCTTTTTTGGTTTCTACATTGTATATTCTTCACACACACACACACACACACACACACACACACACACACACACACACACACACACACACACACACAAAACAGAATTTTTTCAAACCTTTGTGTAGACCCACAGTATGTCTAATCTCTTACTGTGTTCCATATCTCTGCAGTTCTACTATACTGCAAAATAATGCGTTGTGGGGAACCACTGTCCTCTCCACCCCTAACCCAGTATGCAGTCTGCTACTGTTACCTACTAACGCTGGTGTCTGTGACAGTTTTGTGTGTAGAGATATAATCTTTAATTGTTCAGTTTACTTTCTTTAAGAAACCTTCTTGTAGTAAGCTTGAATGATTTGCTTTATTTATTTATTTGACAGCTGTTTACCAGGGAAAATCCAACTGGGATAATATCTCATTTTCAGAGTTGGTCTGGGAAGAAAAGTTCCACATTGATTTAATATGGTTACAGTTAGATAAAGTTATTATGAAGCCTAATACACAAGAATGACAAACTAAGTAAAAATTCAGCTTCAGGTCATATGGTATGAACATGTACATACATGGTGCAAATGTTTGGACAGCTGTAACAAATTGAAGAAGAATAGATAAAGTATTCACAAGTTGCAGTTCATAGAGATGACACTAAACAAACTTAAGGACATTCTTTGGAACAGAGATGACTAGTTAATATAGCCTAGGCAATAAAATATTTGATCTTTATCTAAGAAACGCATTTCACTAATTTGTTCTCTCTGAACATAGTCAGAATATGCTGGTGGTGGAAGGAGGGAGGGACTAGTTCAGCCTGAGGTAGTGCCAGGTTTTATTTAGGTAATCTTTTTAGCAGAAGCTTGAAGTTGATGAGGTTAGAAGTAAATCTAATGTTAGTAGAGTAATCCAAATCATGTTTGAAAAAGCTAATGTATGGTCTGGTTATCCATTGGGCCAACAACTATAGGTAAGCTAACCCATAACTAATTAACTGACTAAATAAATAGGTACTTAAATGAGGCTTACTTTTCTGTTATAACTAACTGTAGGTCACCAGACCTTGAAGTAGCGTACTTAGAAATAGTTTGAACATTCACTTGTCAGTTGCTCACTTCTGAACTGTTTTTGATAACTTAATGCTCTAAGATCCAGCTTATACTACATAGACATGTATTACGTTAAACTGATAGCCAACTGCTGTAAATTCTTGCTGGAATTTATTGATCAGCTAATTTTGCCCCAGAACCAGGAGATGAGGACACCGTTTGTCATTTTGGACATCACTTAGGTCAGAGTTGAATCCTTGTAGTTTACTGAAATGATTCTTGCCCCACTTTTGTAAATTACTAGTCACAACTGCTTAACTACAGAACCCACCCCCTTCTTAAGCAATTTGTTGAATTGTTCTGTTGGGGTCCCATAGTGGTGCATGCAAATAATCCAGATTATCAGGTGCACTTTGATGATGTTCCCTAATAGCAGTAATAGTTCAGAACTGTGAAGTGCTCAACTGTAAAATAAAAATGCCTTTTTATTTAAATGGGTTATTCAATGGCAGAAAGCTAATAGATGTTGTTAAGTTGTTTCACTGTTTACTGAATGAGCTAATTTACCAAACAGCTGCCTCTTTTCAGCAGCATCCTAGGGGAGAAAAGTTCCAGTGAGAATAGTTCAGTTTCACATACATCTGCATATCAATAATATTTAATATATGACTGTTAATTTAATGTTAATACAGTAGAATTTTTCAGTAATAAAAATGGTAAGTACACCGTGGAATAACAGAATAGGTATTTCATTTACATTTCTGGTATTCTAAGGTCACATTCTGAAGATATAAAATTGTTACACACACTTCATGGAGACAGAACAGTTTGTCAGAGTCTGTTTTGTAGTGTCTGCCGTACTGAACACAAGTCCATAAAAGTATTGTTTCTCAAAAGAAACTAGTTGGTAATAGGAACTGTATATTTGTTTTTTTTTCTGCAGGAGTGGTCTTCCAAACTAAAAATAAGTGTGTGATACCTTGACCTCTTCTTGAACTCAAAGGGCAGTTTGTGAAAAAAAAATCCCTTTCAGTCATTTTATTCATTTAATAAATGGGTGAGTGAGCTGGTTATCAGACCCTTTTCAGTCATTACCTTAATTTTTTATTAAAACTTCATCCAAAATATGGTTAAAAAAACTGTGAATTGAAAAGGTGCCTCAATCATGTTATTAAATGATAAAGATGACTTTACACATGCTTGGTTGATGGCCTTTGAGAACATACCTAACTTGCTTTAAGGTTGTTGTGTCTTTCTGCTTTTCCCGGTTAGGGGTTGCCACAGCGGAGCTCTGGTCCACTAATGATTGGTAGTTGATTTTTATGTGCCGAGTTACCAGCCCTGACGCACAACCTTAAACGAAGGTACACCCATTCAAGCATGTCTCCATGCAGAAGAAGCTCTAGCTGAGAATCGAACCGGACAGCATCTTACTGTGAGGCGACAACGCTACCGCAGCACCACCACCGCGTAATTAGTTATTTAAATAAGCTTTTCATTATTTCTACATTCTGAAAAGCCCATGAGGCAGGAACCATGTGACATTTCATCAGTTTGAAACCATGGCATAATCTTTTCTTGCGGCAGGCAGTTCGAAGAAGAGAGCCCCCATGAAACTACCAGCTATCACCTTGTTCAATCTGTGTTTCTATTTGCATCTTTTTTCTCATTTCCATCGTCCATCAGATCATGAAGGAGGAACCTACATTTATGCAACACTTTAGTAAAATGCATGATAAAGCACTTTTGTCCAAAAGGGTCCTTTCAGATCAGGCCATGTACTCAGTTAACAAATGGTTTTCAAAGAAAAGTATTAGAGTGATACTAAAGTGGGGAAAATTGTGGCAACACCAGTTATGAGTGACATTCACCTCTTATACTTAGTGTGGAAAGTGGATGGGATATTTTTTTTGGGGGGAAGGGTGAAATGTGTGCCACTATAACAGTGTTATTTAAAAATACAAAAAAAAAGACAGTGTTGTGGCAGGTAGTAGGGGATCATACAGAACAGCAGATGGGCAACAAACGTGGAGTATAATCTTGTATGTGAGCAGTCAATAATGATGAATTTCTGTACCCCTTATGTAGTATTATATTGCACTTATCATGAATGAAGTTCCTGTGCTAGCACATTTATTTATTTATTTTATTTATTTATTTAAATTTGTTGACCGGGAGTGTCCGACTGGACGTGGGTCCATTTTCAGCGGAGGCCCGGGGAGAAAAGCTCCACAGTAAAATAAACAGACAGTAGTTACATTGGATTACATAGTGATTAACAATTTAACATAGAAATTACTTACAACATATTTACAGATGAAGAACATAGTACATCAGTAGACAACTAGAATCTTTATCTGTAAAGTACATAACAGGCATTAACAAATGTAACAATGAGAAGTTCTTGCTGTATAATAAGTACTAGGCTTATGAGCATCTGAGCTTGCTATCATCAAGGTAGTTAGTGGAGGTGAAAGAAAGGTAGTAGTTGGATGGGTGGATGATATTAGAGTGGGTTGCAAGGGCATAGCCAGCATGTTTTAGGTGCTTTTAATAAAGTTTTGAAGTTGGTGCATGATGATACGCACGGAGGTAATTGTGGGTGGGAGTGAGTTCCATAATTTGGCTATGGTGCAAGAGAATAGTGCTTCACCAGCAGAGTTATTGGCTTTAGTGATCTGCAAGTGATTTTTGTTGCTGGATCTTAGTGGACTGGTGGTGCGATAGGGTTGGAGTAGATTCTGGAGGGATGGGACATTTAGTGGATGGTTTACTAGTTTGTGGGTGAATGAGAGTTGATACCACTGAAGGAGGTGAGGGAGTTCAAGCCAGCCCAGTTCAGCAAGTGAGAGACAGTGGTGACTACGGTAGGATGCCCCTGTGGCGAATTTTGCGATTTTGTTGTAGCATGTCTCTAGCTTGTTTAGATCACATTGCCTTAGGTTGATATATACTGGAGAGGCATAAAGTAGGGTGGAGATAAGGTGGGAATTAGTCCTGATACATCCTGAAGGCATGTAGACAATTAATTTGGAGAGACTTAGGTATATTAAAAAATATGTTAACTGGGTAAACCACTGGGCATACTGCCCCTTTTCAGGGCCAACAAGGGAGCAGTACCTGTTTAAGTGCCTGCTTAGACTCACATAGTAGCAAAATGAAGGGTGTGGTAAATCAATCCAAGAACTGCTGCATGGTGTAAGTTTAGCAATACATAACCTGGTACCCAGAAAGGGTTAAACTCTCACTGTAACCCTTTCCAATTCAGAGACAGGTCCACTACAGTGATTTTCCACAGTTGGAAGAGTCACCCTGATGGGCCGTCCCTCTGGCCATGGGAAATTCTGTTGGAGCAGCTAATGCTTATTAGCCATGTGCTGACCACAGAAATGCCTGCAGTAAGTGGGTAGGTAATTGCTCTGTTTCATAAAATAACATGGCTAGTTATGATAATTAAGATGGACAGAATTCTGCTGACTTGATTCAAGTCAGTGGGAGAGGATATGCCACAAGTAAGTTTATAGAAGTTCATCGGAGAGATAGTGGTGAGGGGTATATGAGTGAGAGTGTGTGTGTGTGTGTGTTTGTAGAGGTATGAATTAATTGGAATGTCTGGGTATGTTTGAGTATCTGCCTGGATGGTTGCAGTAGGGAAGTCAGGTAGTAGATTGACAGTGTCAGATGCGTAACTGGCTCAACCAGCACCCTGTACTGCTACCATGAGCCATCACCTTATCCTCTCAGCTGTTCAAGTAAAGAGCAACAAAAAAAAAAAGAAAAAAGGATTTCAATGTAATAAGCCGATCATTACACTGTAGCGATTGGCTTACTGCAGTTAGATCCACATCCCCCCAGCTCTTTCCCTAAAAAGAAAAAAAACTGCTTTTCCTTCTACTGGCATGACCCCCCCCCCCCCCCAAACACCCACACACACAGCCATTCGGGTCCTGTTTCTTTGCACTGTCTCCAACCCTCCTTCTGCACATTTTAAGAAAAAAAAACTTGTTTTAAACTGTAGCACACTGCATACTACAAATGTAGCAAACCGTTGCTACAGTTTGTACCCTGCCTGCATGCAGTGTAACAGCACTCAGGCTTCAGGTAAAAAGGCAAAAAAGGAGAGATGTAACTGTAACAAATTACTTGCTACAATGTATATGAGGTCTTGTGCAAACTCAGTGTATGGGCATCCAGTAGTATTTGCTGCACTGACAGTAATGCAAGGTGATTCAGAGACATGCAAATTAGACAAAAATGACGTTCTCCTCATTGCAACTAAAGTTGCCTCTGAATTGCCTTTTGCACAATTTAATAAATTGATCTACTTCTTCAGCTCTTTATTCCTGCATTAGGAATTATTTTTGAATCCTGAAGATAGTCTTAAACTTCTGTTCCATATTTTAAACTTTGATACCTTACATCATAAAGAACTATACATGTGTTTACTTAAAATGTATTTTATATTATTTAATTTATGGAATTCTTGATCCATGCTTTTGTTCTGAAATTGCATTTATGTGTGTGTGTGTGTGTGTGTGTGTGTGTGTGTGTGTGTGTGTGTGTGTGTGTGTGTGTGTGTGTGTCTGCACGTGTCTTGGACCCATATCTGTCAACTGTACAGATTTTTTTGTCTCACATTTTTGGTCCATTTTCATAAAACTCTGGTTTTCTGACAAATTAGTGGCAAATCATTAAAGCCTGAAGTTAGAAAATAATGACAGACATTTGACTTTCAGATGTCATACCCTTCAGAAAATTCATGCAAATGCAAAACTTGTTATTCTATTAAATTTCTGAATTTGTAAGAGCAACATTTAAAAATTGTCCCTGTTTTTGAGCCTTTGTCCGAGTTTTATTTATTGCTTTGTCCAGATTTCTTTCTCTAAACGTTTGAGAGGTATGCTTAGACCTTGATGTCATACCCTTGCTTATAGGTTGTGCAAAATAAAGTGATTTCTTTATTACATTAGACACATGATGGTCGATGACCAGTTTAAAGCCTGCATGCATCCTCAAATCCTTGACTACCTGGTCTACTCTTAGGCATATGTCATCAATTAGGTAGTTTCCATGAGTAGGTGATTTCCCAAAGGATACTATTGTACATTTCTTGGCATTGAGTTTACGATTGTGGCTGTAGCGTCAGTTATTTATTTGAGTCACCCTTTCTTGAAGGGTATTAGTGTCTTGATTCTGTGACTGCACATGGCTTGCAATTGTCTGCAAACTTGGTCAGCCAGAGGCCCTTGATGTTGGCTTTGACTTCAGAATAGTAGATGCCAAAAAGGAGCGGACTCAGCACAGAGCCCTGAGATATTCTGCTAATGGCCAGCCACTTTGCGGAAGTAGACTCCCCTATCCTAACTTTATGGGTCCTACCTGAGAGCCACCCAGCTATCCAGTAGATAACATAGGGGTTTATATCTATTTCCATGAGCTTGTCTAGAATGCCTGAGTTGGATATTGTATCAAATGCCTTGGCCAGGTCAAGGTAGGTGGTAGGCACTATTTTGCCATTGTTACTTTGATGACCTTCTTGAAGAAGTCCACCAAGTTCAGTAGGCATGATTTGCCCTTGGTGAAACAAAATTGGGTTGGATCCCATGTATGAATATTTCCTGTGTTATTGTTAATCATTTCCATGGCTTTACATATAGAACTATTCAGAGTTATGAGTCTTTAGTTACTGGGGTCTGTAGATACTGTGCCATTGTATAGAGGGATGGCTGTTGCAGTTCTACATTCACATGGCACAAAGTTTATAGCTAAATAGCTATTCCTGTGGCCCTGATAGGTAGTGCTTCATGTTTTTAAGAGGCATCCTGAAATGTTATCTGGGGCCCATCGATGCAGTATTCTTGGCCTTGGAGAGCGCATTGAGGACCCACTTCCTAGAGATAGTGTGTATGTGTTTGTGTGTGAGGGATATGTTTGATGGTATTGCCTGAGGAGTGTTTGAGTTTGGGGGGAGGGGTAACAGTGGTGCTGAATTTGTTGGCCACTACATTTGCTATATCTTCTGGCTCAGTGTAGGTTGCTCCATTTAAAATTAGTTCTGCACTGCCTTTGATTTTACAGATGTAGCTAAAAGATGTAGCTAAAGAAAGCTTTATAATTGCCCTTGGCGTGGGAGTCTATTTTTATCTGAAATTTGGCTTCGGAATAGGTCACTAGAAAGGGGTAGGAGTAAATTGCATGGAAAAAAAATTGTGGGAACAATACATGCAGAAAAATGTTTTGAAGGAGGAATGAGGTTTAAGAGATGGCAGGGTTGAATAATTTATGGAATGTTGCTTAAATTATAGGATATATAGCAATACGTGTGATGTATAATATTTGTAAATGTGAACTTGTTAATATGGTTTGATTACTTTTATATCAGTGGTCTCCAACCTTTTTTGCACCAAGGACCGGGTTCTTGTAAGAACATTTTCCATGGACTGGCCATCGCACATGCATAATAAAGTGTTTAATATTTATTTATTTATTTGACTTTTGTTTAACAGGGGGGCCTGACTGGACTAGAAGTCCATTTTTAGACGAGACCTGGGGAGAAAAGGTCCATAGTACAATAAAATGACAATTGGCAATAATTACCAAAAAAATAAAAAAGCATACATTCTACTAACAGCATAACATTGACCTACTATGGTCGAGAGGTACATAAACCTAATGGCAACCTTACTGACTTTTTGTGTTTATAAGAGCAATATTTAAAATCTGTCCCTATAATTTCACTCTGTCCAGCATACCTCTCAACTGTAGAGATTTTCGCAGAATGGCCCTATTTTTGTTCTGTTTCTCATAAAATTGTGGTTTTCTGACAAATCTGTGGCAACACTTTGAGGAATGAAGTTAGTAAATAATGGCAAACAATTGAATTTCAGACTTCATAGCCTTCAGAAAATTCATTCTAATGCAAAACCTGTTATTCTATCAACCTTCTAAGTTTGTAAGAGCAATATTTAAAAAGTGTCCCCATTTTTGGTCTTTTGTCTCCTCATGATTTGTGGCTTTGTCCATACCTTTTGCTCTAACAGGTTGATAGGAGTGCTGTCCAGATTTATTGTACAAGAGGTTGAGTGGTATGGTCCAGAGGTATGAAAACCTCATTGCTGATCCTGCCAGGTATCACTTCCACTCTTCACTCTCTCTGTCTGTCTCACACACACACACACACACACACACACACACACACACACACACACACACACACACACACACACACACACACATGCATTTACTCACACTAGATCGTTCTCAGTCTCTCTTGATCTCTCTCACACATACACCACACAGTCTCTCTTGCTTTCATGCACACATTCACTCACACTTGCAGGCAGAAACATATACACACACACACACACACACACACACACACACACGCGCACGTGCACCCTTTTACTTTCATGCACACATTCACTCACACATGCAAACAAACATACACACACACACAAACACACACACACACACACACACTTTTTTCAGTTTTATTTTACACTCGCTTAACAATAAAAGCACTGATTAGTGAGTGTAAAATAACGTCTCGCTCGATGTCACTGCTCATTCTCTCTCATACATACACACACACAGTCTCTCTTTCACACCCACATACATTCTGCTTTCATGCATGCATTCACTCGCACACACAGACACATAAACACACTCATACACATACATACACACATTCACATTTTCATTTCACTTTTTGCTTGGCAACCCGCTACCAAATGATCCATGGACCGATTCCGGTCCGTGGCCCAGTAGTTGGGGACCACTGTTTTATATAAATGTAAGTTTGCCTGTGTCGCAAGTAATAATTAAATAAAGGTGTTTATGGCTTTGGCAGACTTGCTGTACCCTCTGAGTTGCTTGTTTATATTGATGAGAGAGTTTTCATCCTGCTGAGCATTGCGCTTTCTTATTTTTTACCATGCATTTTTTTCCCTTTGTTATGCAACCTGTTGATGTTAGGATTCCACCAAGGTGACTTTTTTTTTTTTTTATTTGTTCTGTGCTTATTCCTGGTAGGCACAGCTGTCTTTGTGTATCTGTTCACAGAGACAATGTGCAATCATGTTAACAATTCTGCTTAGACAGCAGTGTTCTTTAGGTTTTTGGGCTTGAAAATTTGTGGGTTATCACTTAATAGTAGGAAGTTTGCCTTAAAATAGTTCCTAAATGTTTCAGGGTTATCAGGGATACTGGGTTTTATCTTTATTTCAAAGGAGACAGCTTTATGGGCCACACCTACAAGAGAGGACTTTACACTCTGGGAGGAGCAAGCATTCTTGCATGCTAGTGAAGACCAAATCCCTAGTGGGCATATGGACTATCTGGTCCAGGGTGTTTGCACTGACAAAACCCAGTGTATGAAATCCTGCAATACTTTCTTAAGGAAATTGTCCCTCTAACTCTGAACACACATTTTTGGCCCAGAAAATGCCACATAGAGAAGTAGTGGTATGCCTTCTTTCCTTACATTTGGGACAGAAACCTGTTGAGTCTGTGGAAATTAATAGGTTTGTAGGTTCTTTCCAGGAAAGTGATAATGGTGATCATAACAGAACTTAGCCATACAACACAGAGTGTTTAGTGGGTGGGTTTTCCACTGCACCCCAGTACAGAGTTCTTTTACTGTGTATTATCACTCATAGCAGAGAAGGCAGCTGAAGCTCTGATGTCAGGAAACTTGACACTGTCTGACTGGCAGACAAGTGTGAATGAGAGGGGAGTCCCCACAACTAACACATTTTTCATCTTTAAAAAAATATTTAATTTCAGTGCTATTTGCAGATAAAGATGAATTGTGTGTTTTAGCATGTGTTAACCTATGATGTTGTTGTGTCTTTCGGCTTTTCCCGGTTAGGGGTCGCCACAGCGGAACTCCGGTCCGCTAATGATTGGTAGTTGATATTTACGTGCCGAGTTACCAGCCCTGACACACAACCTTCAACGAAGGTACGCCCATTCACGCATGTCTCTATGCAGAAGACGCTCTAGCTGAGAATCGAACCGGACAACGTCTGACTGTGAGGTGACAACGCTACCGCAGCACCACCACCGCGGTGTATGTTTTAACCTATGATAAAAAAGACAAACTAGAGAGCATTAATTGAAAAACATGTTATTGACTATTTGCAGAGATTCTGAAACTAAGCAGCAGGTCTGAGTGCCATCATTCTAAGTGAACCTTTTTCCTAGAAGTACCAGAAAATGCTGAAGGCTGTAGGGCGGAGGTCCAGAGGGGCATTTAATGACCTGAAAAAGGCATTTTTAACTTTTTTATTATGATAAAAGAAGCATTTCACAGAATTTCGTATGAAAATTATAACTGAAGCTACTGCCTTTCTCTACCCTATTCCAAGTGTGAATGGGACAAAGACTTTCACCTAAATGCGTGGCTTTTGAGAATACTGTTCACACAAACAGCCTGACTGCTAGGAACCTGGATGATTACAGGAAAGGGGGTGGGATGGATTAACAGATGACATTAAACACTGGCTTCTGTGTGATATTTGACATTGCAATACTTAAGTTACAGAGTGGTGAACAACAGTTGTAATTGTTGTATAGCGTAGGTTGTATGGTTTTAGTCTTTTTTCTGGCCATTGTCCTCTCAGCCCACTGTACACTTTGTATTGTGAATTTGTTTATAGTGAAGATAGCTAGGATATTTCCAATATCACAATAACAAGTATACAGTGGGCTGTCAGGACTATAGTCAGGAATAGATCGAAACCACTGAATCCATACGTTTGCTTTGTTTGACATGTACTAGCATGCTGAGGACAATAAATATTCGCTTCTGAGTTTGATTAAAAGAACACATCCAACACACACACACACACACACACACAGGTTTTGTGACCTAAATTTACATTATTAGTTTTCAATCCTTCTAGTACTTCAGCAGTGAAATATAATGCAAACTTGCATGCTAACATCTTGGGTTATGGGAAACAAGACGAGCTTCGAGTAATTAAAAAAAATGCAGCTGCAAAAAAAAAATAATGCCATTATCACACTTTCACATGATGTCATTCAGAAATGTAATAATGACAGTTCTAGTGCAGTGATCCCAGTAAGGCCAAGGCAGCACTAATTTTTAAGGATACTGCAGTAGAGAGACAAAAAAGCAATATTCTGATAGTTGCTCAACACCAGGAAACCTTTAACAGATTCCTAAGCCTACCCAGTCATATCATGGAATCATTAATTTCTGTGGTTGGCACTATTTGGTCAAAAATAAAATGACTGTCTCGCAGCTTGCAAATTTTTGTTTGGGTAATATATGTAGCACCTGCTGTACATGTCATCATGGGGGAACTCCTGCATTGGTAGATGCATGCATTAGAGTGTAACCAGTTATGTACAAGATGGTGGCTATTTCTTGAACTATGAGAGGATACCAGGGATATGGGGTAAGTGCTGGTTAGCATAAACAGCATTTTGGTGGCATTTTTCTCTTTTTTGGTGCTTGATATCTACTGTGGTGCAGCCGTTAGCATTGCCGCCTGATAGCAAGAGGTTCTCCGGTTCAATTCTCGGCTGGGGTGCCTTCTGTGCAGTCTGCATGTCCTCCCTGTGGTCTCATGGGTTTCCTCTGGGTGGTCCGGTTTCCTCCCACGTCCCAAAGACATACAGTAGGTGGATTGGACACTCTAAATTGGCCCTAGGTGTGAGTGTGTGTGTGTGTGTGTGTGTGTGTGTGTGTGCCTTCTGTGGAAGGTTGGGCGCTGGGCTGGCAACTCGACACTGTAAAAACTCCACTGCCAATCATGAGCAGACAGATGATCCACTGTGGCGACCCCTAACTGGGAAAAGCTGAAAAAAGAAGAAGATAGGTACTGAAAATCAGTTTGGACCATGATGTTTTGTTAGAAGCGATAGGAGTTACATAACTAGCAGTTTTATCATAGGACGTTCAAATACACACACAGATGCACACAACTGTAGACGTTTAGGAGAAGGATCAATTATTTTTTGTCATTTCTTTACAATATACAAAAGAAACTGTTGCACTTGCAAATCCTGCCTGTACATGGATATTTGTCAAGCTCTTCTGAGAAGGTTTCCCAGCTGAGAACTGAATTGGAGAGACAAACACTTATGAAGCAACAATACTAACTGCTGTGACACAATCAAAAAGATTTTAACGAAAGAAAAGTATCTCCTATGCAGACACACACAGAATAAATATATAACTTTTACTTCTCTTCATTATTGCTTGTCTTGCTTTATTTAAATCCTGTATCTGGCACAAATCCAAGTAAGATTGATTAAAAAAAAAAAAAAAAAAAAAAATGGTGTTAGGCCTCATAACAGCCCTGTTTGGGCTGTATCTGACAAATATCCAAGTAGAATCGATTTAAAAAAAAAAATTTGGCGTCGGGCCTGATAACACCCCTGGGTGGGTGTTAATTACACATTAACCACACCATGTCAGGCATTATTGCTTGCTTATTGTAGGCCAACCATTCATTGAAAGGAAAACAGTAAATAAATAAAACAAAGAAAAAAATCACATCTTTCACATTCATGGTGTTTGTCTGTTTAGTAGCTATGCATGATAATGCACACTCTCACAGATGAGCATACATGCAGAGTCGCACTTACACCTACAGGCACACATACTTAGGTCCACATACTCACACAGACACAGCTGCATGCAAACAATAGCACGCATTTGCACATACATGTACACGCCCACTTATAAACCTACACATACTTAGGTGCACATACTCAAACAGAGCTGCATGCAAACAATAGCACGCATTTGCAAATACATGTATACGCCCACTTATAAACCTACACACACTGAAGTTAATGCCAACTGCTCACTTCTGTTTTTTTTAAATAAAACAGGTGATCATGGAGTCAAGGGCACAATTCAAGACTTCATTTAAAATGGGGATTCACCCCCCCCCCCATACCCTATGGTTCCATCACCCATGCTGTTTCCCCTAACTGCTGCAGACTGATGTAACTTAAGATATGCTACCACACGTGTTAGGTGTTATCCTTTCCTTTTTATTCTAGATAATATCATTATTATATACCTGACTAACCAGTTTAGCCCTTTCAGCCAAAGTCTGACTAGTGGCTGTGGCATCTGATAGAGCTAGTAAGAAAGGATGGGTGTGCCAGTTCTCAGGGAAAAGGTGAAATACAGCAAGCCACAAAATGCAGTGATTCTTTATAGGAGGTAATGGGAGATATAAATTACAACCTTTGTGCAGGCAGTTAGTTTACTAAGCCACCTTTTAGCAGTAGCCTGTGTAGGGAGTATTTGAAAACATACAGCTACATTGGAAAGGCATAGTGGTTCTTTTTAGTAATGTCGACTGCAAGCCCCCCTCTCCACTCATGGGTGGGGCTTGGACAAGTAGTAATTCTGTCATAGCCAGATCAGGGCAGGGCCACAAGCAATCCTCATAGCTACCTGAATAAAGGCCCATTTGGACAGCTCCCGCTCTTGTGGTTCAGGGTTCCCCACACCATGATTCTGTTAGTGGAGACTTGATGGTCAGTTGGTGTGGGAGCAAAAGGAACATAGAAAAATACTAATCATCTAACTAAAACTGCAGTCTGTATTAATGTGTTTGTACACATGACAACGGGTTACTCTATTCATATAAAACCATTACTCTGTTTTTCACGTTAACATGTTATCCTACTCATGTAAATTAGTTCCTGTCAAGGCCTAACTAGCTATTCTGAGGAAGAACAAATTAAAAAAAAAAAAACATATTCATAACTACTTGTGGTGATGTGGGCACATTAGTACCATGTAAAACATCAAAATAAGAATAAAATTATTTCTTTCACTGTCTGACCATAGTATGTTCTTTGTATCAGCAGTATGTTTCACCAAGTGTTTGTATAATGTTTTTGGTATTTTCACTAACAGCCATCTGCACTTTTATTTTTGAGTTTTTCTGAAATCTTATTGTCCAACAAAACTAGAATGCTGATATTGCTTATTTAAATAGGAGACACTAGAATGGAAAGTGAACAGAATGTATCAGCTAGTCTGTCTACATCCAAGTGTTAGGAGGTACAGTTTATTCTGCAAGCATTATCACAAGACAATTTATAAAACATTTTTATAAGGTGATGAAGGTTTCATACATTATTCTGCCTTCAGAAATTCATTTCACAGTTATACTCTGCAAACATGCCTCAGTATGTGTTAGAACACCTGCCAGCAGTGACACATCACATAAATTTCAATTGAACTGACTTGTCAGACTCCTCAGCTTCCGACCTTCACTTCTGAATAACTGCTGATATATTTTTCATTATTGCTTTGTCTTTTGAGAAGTTTGACTAATAAAAGGAATTTATTGCACAGATGTAGATTAAATCTTCTCTGTTTTAATAGCTCTTCCATTTTAGAGCAAAACCTCAATTCTCATCCAGGTCCATTTTATTCCTTTACTTTAAGAAGGTACACTTCATTGCTAATAAATTCAGAACATGCAAACATTATGTAACATAATGAAATGCCACAGCAGTATTCAAAACTCTATGCCCAAGCTTGCAAGATATTGAAATTCACTTTTATGAATAGAAATTGATATTGTCTTTTCAGGTCTCCTAGGAATACAAAATGGAATACAGTGATAAAGCTGGCAGTGAAAAAGGCAGCCCAGTTGTAACAAGTTATAAGTCATAGTTTTAAAATTCAGGCTTTAGTGGTAGGTAAACTCCAGAGAGGTGATATTTGTAATTAAGCTGACTGTTTTGAGAATGAATTACAGAACCTGTTTTGTGCTATTAAAGAACTAGGTTTGAATGAACACAGTTCTCTGAAAATGGGACATTGAAGAAATTGATTCATTAGCTGCTGGTTTGTACTACTGTTCTCAAGTATTATTTAATGGTGATATTTCTTTTGTGATTTAGATATGAGGATATTATGAGCAAGAACATTTACTATGTAATTACTACACAGATTTTTTGCAAAGGTACTTCAGAATGAAATGTCTTAAGGGCTTTTAAAGAAATCTGTATTTGTGGCTGTGATAAGTATGTTGCAGCTTTTAAAGCTGTAACACACTTAGCACACTTACTCCTTTTTTCTAATTTTTGTAATGCAAGGGAACAGATAACGCTCCATGCACAACAAAGAATTATGACTGGTTCTTTCAGTCGTGACCCTGTTTTTTATGTATTCTCAACATGGGTGTCAAGACTTACCTCGCAAGTGAATTTTTTGACATCCATGTGAACCTGTAATGGTTTGGTTATGGAGACCCAGTCATAGTCTTCTATATTTGATATCACCCTTGAAAGTATATCTTGTACACAAAATGCTTCAGTAGTCCCACTGCCCTTCACGGGCTGTAGATGATGTGCTTCTGTTTGGAAATAGCTTCTGAAATAAAAATATTTATGCATCATGCTTATACCAGTATAATCTAAAAATGCATGTGTTTGCTTAAATCTCACTGTTGTGGAACTCTCATGTTCCCTGTTCTGCAGCTTATAGAATCAAAGGCACATGCAACCATTTCACACACAATGAGTGGGAATGGTTAATTCATCATTTACTCTTAGTTGGGGGAAGGGGTTTGGGGTAGGGTGATGGTTGGTTGCAAGGATGCAACCCATGTGACCAAACTGAAACTCCCCAACCATGGGTAGATACACAGTGGCAGTCACCCATCCACAACCTCTTTTCCTCATTTTTTTACCTGGGGTTGGGGTGTCACAGTGATAATCATCTAGAGCCAAGGTTCACACTGCCAGGTGGTTGGCCATGCTGTGGCTGTTCTTCCATGCCAGACACTAACATACACACCCACACCAACAGCCAATTTAATGTGTCCAATCCACCTACTGCATATCTTTGGAATATGGGAGGAAACCAGAACACCTGGGGGAAAACGTGAGCAGAGGAAGGACATACATACTCTGCACAGAAGGCACCCCAGCCGAGAATCGAGCCAGGGAACCTCTTGTTGTGAGGCAAAAACTCTTATCTTCTGTGCCACTGTGCTACCCATTATATACATTTTCTCTATCTTCTGTGCCACTGTGCTACCCATTATATACATTTTCTCTGTCTTCTGTGCCACTGTGCTACCCATGATATACATTTTCTCTATCTTCTGTGCCACTGTGCTACTCATTATATACATTATTCTTCCTAAAATTAATGGCATTGTATTCTACACACTCCATTCTTTCATCTCGCTGTAATGATGGAAATCATCAAAGATAGAATTAAGAGGCACTGCAGATATGGTTGTCTGTGTGTGTAAGGACACATTTATAGTATATGCAGTCACACCACGTCATGTCACTGTGAACTTGGCAGAGAAAAGCAATATAAAACAAGTTCGTACATGCGCAGGATGGGGTAATTTTATATAAAAACATAAAGTAGAATGTTAAAGCATGTAATTATGTGTATCTATTTAAAATAAAAGGCTTATGTTGCATGTATTTCATCTGCTGGTGTCCCTTATTTCAGAAGTGGTTCTTATCAACACTGACTTACCATTCTGTCAAACTCTTTGGTAGGATAAATCAAGTTTTAATTTTCAGTAGGCATGTGTTACTCTTCAGTGGGAAGTATATCCTTGTCACTGGATTACGTATTGCAAATATAATTGTCTTATGTTTTTAAGTATAAAATAATGTTGTCTTATTTTACTGTTAGTCATTTCAAAACATAGTACCATTCTACACTACTATATTTTCAACGTTAATAGTTATTAAATAATGTTTTTTCTCATTTAGTCACTGGATAGCAGAACACTCTAGACATTTCCAATCTATGACTATCAAAATGAGATTTATGACTTGGATGATACATCACTGTAGTATAGTCCTGGGGGCTGTAAGCCATTCTTCAACATACATACTGTTGTGAATTGTGTAATGTTTACTTTTTGGGGGGACATGTTTGTGCATCTTGTGACGATCGGGGAGAGATGGGCGAAGGCTGCCAGCCTAGTCAAATAGAATTTGATGCATAATTCTATCAACTGTATAAATAAATGTAAAATACAGGCACGTTTTCTTGATAATAAAGGTAAAATACAGGCATGTTTCTTGAGTGTAAAGAATACTGTGAAATGTGGAACTGCAAAATATGTGGCATCATTGCACTCTACTGGCCCAGTCTGGCATGTTGTATCCTTCATGTTAGAATTCGCCTCCAGGGCAGCTGGATGAAGATTTCATGCCCATTGTTTTAAGGCTAAAGTTTATGACTAGAATTTAGATGCAGAAGGTGCTCTATTGCTCTGGTTTCTGCTGCTAGCATATACATGTGAAATGTCTTGTATTGTTGTAAGTTTCTGAGGTGGTGTTAGATTGCTAAATAATGCAGTTTGTGGCCTGAGAACTCAGACCAGGTGTTAAGATGATGCAATATGAATACTGGGAAAACCTAAGTGTCACAGATGATGTAATTTTGGGAGGGCCTTAGAGACATGTTTGTTAGTAATGTTTAAATACTATTTCTCACAAGAGACTGGGGAGCATTTTTGACTTTGGACATCTAACTTATCAGCACTCTGCCTTGCGCTCACATGTAAGTTTTAGCACTGTGATTTCTTGTAGGAATAGTTAAAGCTAGTAAAGATTAGTTAGGTATTTTTCTTTGAAATCAGACCTGTCCTACTGTATTATTTTAAGTTTCTGTGTGATCTCTGAACTCTTAGATATCACTGTGGTGTAGTAGTTTTGTCTTGTGCTTTAATTATTTATTATTAAATATTTTTAAAACCTTCTACCTGTGGCTGATTTGTGTATAGATAAGCTCTAGGGTACATTGCATATTTATAGAGGTTATTGTAATAGGCAACTGTAAAGTAAGCCATGACTGTTAGTCATACTACCTTTTATTTTATTTTATTTATTTTACATTTGTTGACCGGGCTAGTCCAACTGGATAAATGTCCATTTTCAGTAGAAGCCCGTGGAGAAAAGCTCCAAGACAGATACATTATAACAATATGTATAAGGTTACAAATACAAAACAATGTTTGTAAGGTTACAATCCAGTTAACATAGCAATAGATACAAAACATTTTACAGTTTATTACAAGACAAATATTTACAATATGGAACAAGAATATTCACATGAGGTAGTAAGACTTTCAGGTTTACAATTCCTGAGAACAGTTGCATAAGAGTATTGATAACATATTAAACAAGATACCATTGGATAATAATATTGCACAGTAATAATTGGACACCCTTTTAAGGGCCTTTTAGTAGCTGATATTATTAACTGGGTGGTGGCAGTAATTACTACCATATAGTCTGGGTAAAGGGGCACAGTTGGAGAATCTGTGTCAGCCTTTTCCAGGAGTGTCTGTGAAGTTGTATAAATACTTATCTCAAAGTGTGTGTGTGTGTGTGTGTGTGTTGTGTCAGCTACTTGGCAGGGACACGAAGCACTGGTTGGACAGAGAGGGTACTGGAGGTTTTAGCTTGCCCAGTTAGGCTGAGATCTGGACCCTATGGCTGTGCCAGTGGGGAGTCTTATTGGGGACATGGTGAGCAAAGGAGCAACCAGCCCCAGACTGACTGTGATCTCTGTGTGCACTTAAGGGAAATTGTACTTTACTGTGTGTATTAGTTATCCTTTCCTCTTCTAGGAGATGACCTTCCTGGTGTTAGTGGTGAGGATTGAGGCTCCTTGATTGCAGGACCAGGGCACGGTCATCACACATCTGTTACTTAAGCTTTTATTACTGCTCCCTAATCTAAACAGAATGCCTAGGGCAGTTTTAATGCTTGCTTTGTTGCTTTGACAGGTACTAATCTTCTGCAGTGTTAGTAATGCCAGGTTGAATTATGCCATGGCACATTCCTTAGGAAGGGCACACATGCCATGGCACATCCCATAGGAAAGGCACACTTAATCTTAAGGTGTGAAGTACATTGCCCCATTTGTCAGTGTACCCTGAAGAACACTTCACAAAGCATAAGAGTTCCAGCTGGATGCAGCACTGTTTTGTAAGGACTGATTTGATATTGTTTGCCATTTATGTTTATGAGTTCTACAACTTATACTATGTTTGTTTATGCTGTCTTCTGGGCTGAACCTCCAAATGGTCCTCCTGGATCAGTGCTCTTTCTTAGTTAACTAAGGGGAAAAAAAAAAAAAAGTAATCAGTCCTCCTCAAACCTAACTTACTGACAGCAACACATGGAATTCACAAATTCACATCCACTTAAAATAGAACACATAGGCACTGTTAAATACAAGCAGAGTTATCTAACACACACTGAACAGCTAAAGACACGCACTTATACCAACATATACACACTGTTAAATGCACTCATATTATTCTCTATGGAGAAAGCAAAGCTTCTCCACGTCCATACATATTGTATCTCTGCAGTTATAATTCTGATTGATCAAAGGGAATGGTGACTCGTAGATGTTTATCGTATTGATCATTGCTGCAGTAGCCTAAGGTATATGGGTTATATCCTGCCAAGGATATAACAGACAGACAGCTTCCAAAGCTTCAGGACACCTTCCACACACACAAACAGGTTTGAACCCAAAGCCTTTCACAGCTTTCCTGCCACTAAAGAGAGCTCTCCTTTGCAGCCTTTCAAGTAATAACAGTCAATTTGTGCAGTTCCTTTTCTGGGCAGATAAGTTCTCTTTGGGGAAAAACCTTCCACATTAAAAATATATTGTTTCATTGCACTTTCCTGCTTAGGAAAGTTACTATTTATCTAGGAGCTTGTGTTTTAATTGACTGTCACAAAATGTAACTATACTTTTAAAATGGGAACACATTTTTTTTCCTGTCAATTTAAAAGTAGATCTGATGTTGGTTTTTTTCGTCCATTCCTCAACCATTGGGTTTCAGATTCAACCTCAAGCCGACTTCAGCCACTTCCCAACTTTGGATCTGTAGCTCAAGCTCCTCCGCTTACCCATAATCAACTCTCAAGCCCCAGATTACCTCAGATCTCATTTATCCCATTCAGGTATCAGACATGGTTGACATGGCTCAAGTTTCTAGGAGATAAGTGAATTTTGTTTTTTGTCTTTTTCCATTTTTCCTCAAGGTCTTTGAACTTCTTTTGCTCTCCTGTCTCCTCTCTCTAAAAAATATATATATATATATATGTCTATACTTTCTCAAATTGTAGTTGGTAATGCTGTTGCTTACCTGGGCCTTGCACCTTTTCCCAGTTTTGCTCCCTTTGGGTCCTGCCCTTCTTCAGCTGTCTGCACTTGGTCCTGAGTCTTATCATTCTGTCCCATTGGGGCAGCCAGATCATTCTAGCCTTGAGGTAGTTCTTTTGCAGGATCACCCCATGAGGAAACCCCCAGAGGCACAAGTGCAAGAAGAGGCACATTAATGCCCGACAGGAATTTTTAACAGAAGACACCAACTTCAGTGAAGGGGAGGGGTCCCCCAGGTCATTTCTTGAGGATGGCTCATTCAGAGAAATTCTCGAGCTTTTGAGACACAAGGGTGGGTGGTCTTCCAAAGCCTCTTCTCAGGAGTCGTCGTGTTTCTTGAGACATTCAGAACTGGCTAAGTTACACCCTGGATGGTGTACCTGTTACAAGAAAGGGTGGATCTCATTTCACGTCAGTCTTGGAAGGATCCAGATGTGACTGAACCTGTTCCTGGGAAACTAGACGAGTATATAGTTGCACCCAAGGACTGTGCCTACTGGGGCAGGGATCCTATAGTTGATGCCATGGTGGTGGTGGCAGCCACCAAAAGGGAACCTACTGAGGAAAGTCCATATGCCCATCCCCCTAACAGGGACTCTACAGGGCTGGACAGATTCAGAAAGGGTCCATGGTGGCAGAGAATAGAAAGACCGTTTCATCACAACTGTTCACCCTTCAATCCCTATCAAATGCCTTCATGTAGCTGATTTCCCACTGTATGGATGGCATTTCACAAGCAACAGGAACATGCATTGCCATTAGGAGGGACACCTGGTTGCATCTTTGCCACTTTGTGGAACCCTGCAATATGTCTTTCATCAGTGCACTCTTTGGATCTACCTTATTTGAACCCAAAGTTAAAAACACCCTCTGCAGGAGTAAACAAGATTAAGAAACCCTATCTGCCATAGAGATACGTTTTTCTATCTGAAGGAGGACAGGAAGATGTGGTTCCAGAAATCGCAAGGGTTTTCTCAGCAATCCTATGGAACTGCATCCCTCTGCAGCAGAGGGAGAGACTCTAACAGTAGACATGTGGCAGAGGGGGCCTGCAAAAAACCAAGGCTTTTAAGTTATTCCTTTTCGAAAAAGTCTTTCCAGCTCCAGTGAACATTTGCCCAACTGCTGTTCTCTGGAGGCAGTTGGGGCGGGGCACTTATCTCTGCATCTGAAAGTCTGGACATCCATCAGCAAAGATGTCTGTGGCAGAAAATAATTACCATACGTTCTTACATTCGACTTTTCCCTTCCTCCCTCATTCATTCATTCAAGAAAAATTCCCAATGTACCACCCTTTCATAGAAAGGAAGCAGCCTCAGAGATGGAAAATCTGCTAAGAAAAACAGTCACCCAGGAGGTCCCACAAGACTAGTGAGGATTCGGAACTTATTCAGGATTATTTTTGGTGCCAAAGAAGATGGGGTCCTCAGGCCAATATTGGACTTAAGCCCTGTTGCTCGTCAGGTCAGGATAAAACAAGTGAGCATCACGGGTTCTTGTTCAAGCAGCTTTATTGTATGCAAACACATCATAAATGAGGTTAAGTAACTAATTTATAAACAAATTAGCTATCATGCACATGGATGTTAACATTCTGGCTGCACCTTCAAAATGGCACTGAAGCTAACACGTGCTTGGTATTTATATGCACACACAGATCTTGGAAATGCTTCTTAAATGTACAACACATCAGTTATTCCACAAGCCCCTTAAACCAATTTTCAGACATATGAAGTTCTGAATGGTCACAGTTCACTCCATTCTTCCTCTTTTGGGGAATTCCGATTGGATGTGCTTGATAGATTTCCAAGATGTGCACTATCACATAAAAATAGCCAGGTGATCCAGGAGATACCTTTGTTTCTGCCTGGGAGCTAGTCATTTTCAGTTCACAGCCCTGCCCTTTGGTCTTGCCACCTCCACCTAGGTGTTCACCAAGTGTATGGCAGTGGTTACAGCTCGCCTGAGATTGCTGGGATTCCGGGCATTTCCTTACCGTGATGACTGTCTCTTCATGCTCCCACTGGGCATCTACTGATGTGTGTCAGGGACTACATGCTCCATTTATGTTTACACTTGGGCATCCCAATCGACCACCACAAATCTCAACTCCTCCCCATTCAGACCCTGGAGTTCATAGGGGCTCATCAGGCAACACTTTTACTTTTTCTTCAGTCACCACAAGCCAGGCTGGTCCTTCACCTTCCTAGTGCAGTGGTGGCCTCCATAAGTCTTCTACCTTCAGCAGGATACTACATGCAAGTACTACAATGGACACCAGCAGTACAATGGTCTGTGAATCGACATCCCATGACATCTCCCATTTGAATCACAAACATCTGGAAACAGCATGTCTCCTGTTGGATTCATGTTCCAGATGCCTTACAGGGTTGGCAGTTTGTCTTTATGTTACCCAAGGCCATGGTGACCATGGATGCTTTCCATATGGGGTGGGGGGGCATTACGTGGGATAGACAGTCTAAGGCATGTGATCATCCTTAGTGGCCAACCTTCACATCAGTGTCCTAGAGATGAGGGTGGTTCTACGTGCATTGTAGGCCTTTTGAGACATCCTTCCTCAAGGGATAATTGCCATTCATACAGACCTGTCAGTGGTCTGGTGCATCAACAAACAGGGGGAGCCTGCTCTTACCCCTTTTGTCAAGAGGCAATGAGAGTGTGACAGTGGGCAATCTCTACCAATTGCTTTCTTTCAGTAATGCACATTTGGGGATGTCCAACATTTTAGAGTCAGGCTGCGCAGATCTATTTTTTTGCCTCATAAGTGGTCCCTCAATCATTCAGTGGTGCAACTGCTTTTTTGCCAGTGGGGCCAGCTGTGCTGCAGCCTTTTCACCTCTGCCCACAATTTCAAATGCCCTAATCCCCCAGAAGGGGAATCACCAAGAGATGCTCTGATCCATAATTGGCCCCACGGTCTTCTTTATGCTTACCCTCCTACACCTCTCGTATCAAAGTTGTTATAGAAAGCATGCCAATGGAAGAGCAAAGTTATCCTCATTGTTCCATTCTGGCCTCGCCAAATGTGGTTCTCATTCTTTTGGCCTCATCTGATATACTCTGCTTGGATTCTGGATCCTTCTCCTGTATATTCTGTCTCATCCACTACCTTACCTAGACATACAAGCCCTCAGGTTAACCTGCATAATTTCTGTGCTTCCTGTGATGGCTAGGCAGTCCAGTCTTTCTTCCTAGGTTTTACACATCCTTACATTTTCTCAAAAAGACACCACTTGAAAGATATTCAAGAACAAATGGAAACGATTTTCTGTCTGGGTCAATGACAGACACCTAGACCCTTTTTCAGCATGCATTCTTGCAGTTTTAGGATTTGTAGCCTCCATTTTCCATAATGGAACAAGCTACTGTACAGTGAAGGTACAGCTGCCTGCAATCACCAGTTTTCATGTAGGCAAAGATCATTTGTCATTGGCCTCCCTTAAGTTATACAAAGCCTTCCTCAAAGGTGCGTTTTTACTTATACCACCTATCAAGGACCCCACCCCTCCTTGGACTTAACATTTCTTCTTCAGGCCTTAACTCTTCTCCCACATGAACCTGCAGCAAGTACTGATTTAAAGTATGCATCTTGGAAAACCTTTTTTTGTTTTTGCTATTACATGTACTAGACAAGTATCCAAACTCCAAACTTTGACTTGCCAGCCACCTTATATCATCTTTCATAAAGTTTTCCTCTTTGCACCAGCCCTTCCTTTCTTCCAAAAGTAGCATCTGAATTTGCCCTTAACCAGTCGATTAATTTACCAGTTTTTTTCCTTAAATTCTCCAGTAAAGGGAAATATATGCTTCATAGGTTCATAGGTAGGTACTAGGCTATCTGCCCGAAGGCATTTTCAAGCCTAGCTGGAATTGTGTTGGCTTTCGCCGCCCCCTTAGATTAGTTCCCTGTGCCGCTGTCCAGCAGAGCCACTGAAGTGATCCCCGGGGTAAACTTTCTATTTCCCATCCACTCATCAAGGTTTCTCTTGAAGAGTGTTAGCGAGGAGCTCTGCCTAATGTAGATTAGAATCTTGTTCCACAGCATAGCTTCATACATTAGATGTACACAAACAACTGAGATTTTATTTCCATAGATCAAATATTTTTAGGAAGTCAGACCAGTTATTGTTTATTTCATTCTGAAAAAGCTGCATTGAGACAATCTGTATCCCAAGTTACATTAGCACAGTGGCTCACTGAATGTATTTCTTATGTTTATAAAGAGAACGGTTTGACTTTACCAAAACCTCCACATGCTCATTCCACAAGGTCAGTCTCCACTTCCTCTGCCTTTCTATCCATAACACCCATAGATGGCATTTCTGCTGCTACTTGGTCCAGTGTTCATACATTCATAGCTCATCACAAGTCAGATATCCTTTGTAGGAACAGGGCAGTATTTGGGTCTTCCGTACGCTGGAGTATCCTTCCATGGGACTGCCCTGGGGTTATACTGGCTGGGGATTCTGTCCTAGTAGTTGAGGAATGGATAGAAAAGACAACATCAGATACAAAAGTTATGTACTTAGCATAACAATGCATCTGTGTTGTCTGTTTTCCTCCTTCCTCAACCTACCCCTCTCCTTTCCCCTTCCATCAGTAAAAGACATCCATTAGGTTTCCTTGTATGACTTGGAAGTATACTTTCCAGACCGTTTTCCTATCTAAGCTCCAGATATGTTTGCTATCATACTTCTAGCTATTTACAGACCTATTTATTTTCTATATCATGATATCAAATGGGCAAACCCGATCTGAGGTAATCTGGGGCTTACAAGAGGATTATGGGTAAGGGGTGGAGCTTACAAAAGTAGACAACACACATGCACTGAATATGGTAAGTAAAAAACTTTTGTGTAAAAGTTGTTGAAAACTATTTTTCCGTTGAATAGTTGTGCATATTTTTTTTTTGGGAGCTGGCAAAGTGCACTAAAGTGCTTTTTACTGTGTTTTTGTAGGAAAAAAGTGACCTTTAGCAACTTTACATTTTTGCCAACTTATGCTTGTTTTCCCCTAGAAAGAGACACCTTTTTTGGCTTGACCATGGAACAAACTGTTGGTCTCATGTTTGGTCCTTCATCTGGCCACAAAAATAAAAAGTTAAGTAAACAGCCACAACAAGCTACCAAATTGCCTTAGCTATAGGTGGGTGACTCTGCTATGGCCAAAACTGGTTCCTCAGACCACTCATCTTTTACTGTGGCTCACTCTGGTGTAGCACCTACAGCCAATATGGACCTGGGATTAGCCACTTCCTCTGTGGTTGTTGGTGTCCCCTTAGTGGGCAAGGGAGAGCCACTCTTGCTGGTCGTGGGAGAGGCAGCAAGGAAGATTTCCAGTTTAGTCAGAATGTTGTGCCCATCCCCGGGGAAGCTGCTGCTCCCATTAACAACACTGTTGGAATTATTTTTCTTGTCAAAATGAAACAGAAAATGAAATATGTATGCACTCCTCCTCAAATTTCTTTATATGGGAGTAGTTTATTTGATCTGTCTCAGGGTTTAATTCAGGCTGTTGATCCTTATTATAAGGTGCTTTCTGATGAAAGGAAGAGGGCTGCCTTATTTCCTGAAGAAATTCAAGATTCTGAATCTGGATAGGAAAATAAAGGGACAGATGCAGGATTTTCTCCTCAGATTTCTGATTCAGACTTGGAGGAATGCATTGTATGTGGTTCTTGTGAGGGTTTCTCTTTCTCTGACACTAGTTCGACTATGTTCCAGTATTGTCAGTAGGAGAACACTAAGATTTCTCGGTCTCTAAGAAAGTACTGTGAGCCATTACAGATGAAATTTCCAGTGCTGTCAGCTTTGGAGGATGTGTGTATCACTGCCTGCAGTTTTTTCTGAAAGTCAGCTTGCTGCCCCTAAAAAGGAAGGCAGAATGTACAAAGTTCCTCAGTCTGTTAAGTTTTTGTACTCTCATCCCAAACCTGATTCAGCAGTTATAGTTTTAGTTAATCCTACTGTTGCTCAACATTTGGTTACTTTCAATCCTACACTTTCTGATGAGGATGGGAAAATAATTGATAAGTATGGGGAGAAAGTGTACTCTTCTCATACCTCTCAACCTCTTAGAGCAAGAAATCTGGACAAAGCTATTAAAGTGGGACAATTTTTAAATATTGTCCTAACAAATTTAGGAAGTTGATAGAATAACAGGTTGTGCATTAGAAATAATTTTCTGATGGGTGTGAAGTCTGAAACTCAAATGGCTGTCATTTTTTTCTAACTTCAATCTGCAATTAATTGCCATTAATTTCCCAGAAAAACACAATTTTATGAAAAACGAACCAGAAAATTGTTTGTGTCTTTCGGCTTTTCCCAGTTAGGGGTCGCCACAGCGGAACTCTGGTCCGCTAATGATTGGTAGTGGATTTTTACGTACTGGGTTACCAGCCCCGACGCACAGCCTTCAACGAAGGCATGCCATTCACATATGCCTCCACACAGAAGACGCTCTAGCTGAGAATCGAACGGGACAACATCTTCCTATGAGGCGACAACACTACCGCAGCACCACCACCGCAGTATTATAAAAAGAACCAAAAAATATGAGGCAAAAATCTGGACATTCTGCGAAAATCTGTACAGTTGAGAAGTATGATGCTTCTGCAAATTTGATTTTCAGAATTTTGAATTGTCAGGCTCATATGTTGAAGTTTATTCTGACTAATTATGAAAGTATGAGGAATGTTTTGTCTGCCATTTCTTCTTATGAGGAACAATCTACTTTAAATGGTTTAATTTCTTCCATTTTACAGGTCACATCTCCTTATTTATGACACTGCTGAGACATCTTCCAGGGCTATGGCCACTGGTACTGTTTAAGGAGGTTTGCAAGGCTGCATTCTCAAAACCTCCCAGATGATGTGAAAAATAAGATTTTAAACTCTCCTTTGGAAAGAGACTTTAGTTTTTTTTTTTGGTCCATTTTGGTCCATCTACTGCACACGTTATCAAAATGTGTGACGAGAGGGACATGCTGATACAGAGAATCTCTTTTTCAGCCCTTCTTTTCCAAATTTTCTGAGGGATTATCTAACCCCTCATCCAATTTTGGCAAGAAACAAAATAAACAGTCTCAGCAAACTGCTGGTAAACAGGGGTTTAAGAAAAAATGGCAAGAGGGTGCCAAAAAGAATGCAGGAAACCCGAAAACCAAGGACAGTTCAACAAGTCAGAATGACTGTTTAAGGGATCATGCCCTCCCACAAACACACACGCACCCTGAAAATCCACTTTTCCCTTCCAGATAGTCTGAATCTTTACTTTTCTCTTTGTGAACAGATAGTTTCAGACAAATGGGTTCTGAAGATCATATCAAGGTTACAGGTGGCAGTGGAATGAAATTCCTCCTTTCCACAGGGCAATTCCTCATCCACTAGATCAGACTCTATTCTCTGTCCTTTAAAACATTTTGTCACAGGGAGTGATAGAGCCAGATACTCTTTCCAAGATTGGGAAAGGTTTTTATTCAAGGATGTTTTTGATGCCAAAGAAAGAAAATTCTTGGAGACCAGTTCAGAATTTTCCTTTCCTTTCTTAAACCTATTTGTTATATTTCTCAAGTTCAAAATGCTGTCGCTTCACAAACTTTCACTCTTTCTTCTTCATTGAAGTTACCTGGTAGCACTAGATTTAAAAGATGCTTATTACATCCCTATTCATGCAGACTTATGGAGTTTGTTAAGATTCTGTGTGTCTGGATCTCATTATCAGTTCTCTAGCACTAGTTCTCACAAAGAGTGTGGCTCCAGTTATATCTTATTGCAGGCTACAGGGTATCCACATTTCCTGTATTTAGATGACTTGTTTATCTTTGCAGAATCGTTTTCAAAGTGTCAGAAGTACTGTTACTCAGATGGGAAATCTCTTAAATTTTGCTAGGATTCCAAGAAAACATTCAAAAGTCCTTTTTGACATTGTCATACAGAATTTTGTTCCTCGGGTGTTTGCCAGACACCTCAGTTCAAAGAGCTTTTCTTCACAGGAAAAAAATATCTATACCTATATCTATTTCTAGGGTTTTCCACTCAGACTTTGGTCACTTTGAGGAAATACCTCAGTATTTTGAATCTAGATCAGAGAGTCTTCCAAGGTTTGATCAATCTGTGGGAATTTCCTCAAGCAGACCTCTGCCTCTTCTCTGAACAATCAGCTGGCAAACTTCTGCTACAGTACTCCCTGCAAGAAGGCCTGGAAAACAGATGCCTTTTCCTTTCCTTGGACACAAATGTTCCTATATGCCTCTCCACCCTTTCCACTGATATCCAGGGTACTTCTGAAGATTCAGAAGGACTCCCTGAGATCATTGTGGTGACTCCCTTCTGGCCCAGGTAACAGTGGATCTCCCTTCTTTTGGAAATGGTTAAAAGGCAATTACCATAAGCTTCCTCAAATATGGATTTACTCGCACAAAAACAGGGGTGTTTGATACACCCTGACCCTACTCAAGTTCCACTGGCTGCCTGAATAATAAGAGTCTTAATTCCCTTTAGGCACCTGTTTACTGAGCATGTGCAGCAGGTACTAATGGAAGCAAGAAAGCCTGGTTCTAGAAAGTCATAGATTAGCAAATGGAAAAGGTTTTCTAGTTGGTGTCAACAACATAAGCAGCACCCATTCAGGGCTAGTGTTTCTCTGGTTTTACAATATTTGTGTGAATCACTATCCTTTGGCCTTTCTTATTCCTCTGGGTTCATTTATTGGCCATTTTAGCATGTCTGCCAGTCGATCCTCCTTTTTCAGTACATTCTGATGTCAAAATGTTTTTGAAAGGGGTTTAATGTAAGAGACATCCCAAAAAATGGTGTCTCCTCCTTGGGATCTTAATTTTGTGTTAGAGAAGCTAACATTTGTTCCATTTGAACCAGCTCATCTGACTGACTTAATGTTGTTATCATGGAAAAATGTTTTACTGATTGCTGTGACCTCAGCAAGAAGGGTGTCTGAGTTGGAAGCCTATGGTGGGTCAACCCGATTTCCTTTTCCACAGAGACAGGTTTTCTTTGAGAACTAATCCTTCTTTTATGTATAAAGTGGTGCCTGAGTTTACTTTAAGCCAAATTGTCCATCAGCTTGTTTTCTTTCCTGAACAAAAAAAAAAGAAGAAGAAAGGATACTCCATACCTTTGGTGTCCACAGACAATTCAGGTACCATCTTAACAGAACTAAATCTTTCAGCTGCTCAGATCCATTTCTTCATTTCTTTTGAAGGTAAGAAGAAGGGACAAGCTGTTTCAAAACAGACCATTTCCAAATGGTTATCTCAGGCTATTACCTTTTGTTATTCTTACCATAACAAAACTATTCCAGGCAGCATCAAGGCACATTGTGCTAGGACCTTAGCTTCATCTATGGCTTTTTGGAAAGGGTTGGACTCTACAAGTTATCTAGAAGCAGGAACTTGGTCCTCTGTACATACTTTATAAAGCTTGATTGCTTTTCTAGGTCTAGATCATGCTTTGCTAGGACCCCTACCCATCCATGTTCCCAATGTTGTAAGCTAGGGTAGCCTACCCATATAGCTAAGAGTACTGCAGCACTGATCAATATTATGAACATATCACAGCTGTGTAAATACATATACCATAACAGCAGATGTTCGTACAATCACTGCTGCAGCAGCCACTCCCTCCCCTTATCCCCCCTTTTTTTTTTGATGATGGGGTATGTATATATGTATTCGTCTCAGCCTTCCCTGTCTCAGTTGGCATGAAAGCTCTTAAGGGCTTGGCAATCAAACCTGTGTTTTTATAAAGGTCAGCTTGAACTGCCTTATGGTTTGATATCATGGAAGGTGCTCTGAAGCTTTGGAAGCTGGATGGCTATTATATCTTTGGCAGAATTTAACCCATATACCTAACGCTTATATACCAGTGATCTTTTTGAGATGCCTAGTTTCAGTATGTAGTACGATTCTCATTGCAGCTGAAATTCTGCTCTTGTAGCATCATCACAAAGCTTTGTTTGCTTTCCTTGTTATACTACAACATTTCTGTTGGTGTTTAATGTCATTTTCCTTGTCTAGCCTCCTTACATGGGGACTCTTCTGGTTGCATCACTTGGCGCACTCCATTTGGCATGATGCCATTCATCTGACTGCTTTCCATGTGTGCCCTTTCCAAGCACCCACAATATTGCATGCAGTACATTTCTGCATAAAAGGTAAATGTACCCTAAACATGCACTTCTATGTATCTTCCTTCTTCAGTTTGACTGTGGGGATTCAAACCTATAACTGCTGTAACCACTTCTGAGAAGTAGGCTGCCATGCTCCTTACCCTGCCTTATAGCTAAATTATTGGTGTTTTTGATGAACAAATTGTGGTTACCTTTGTCCATACAACCTAGGATTTTATCTCAGTAGGTCAAACAAAATGGAAACCATGCTTTGTAGTCTTTGACACCCAAAGGCTAATATCATAAGGTGTAAAATCATGAGTCACTAAGGTCTCTACATTGGCAGAGAGGCTAAAGCTGTACTCTTTACTGTCATCTGCATCCAGTTTTTTAGACCACCTTTTCTATACTCTGAGGTCAGTAAAAGGTAGGCAAATGACTAATTTGTGACAGGCTTAGCTTTTAGTACTTTAAATGAATTGTAAAGAACATCTGACAAAACTGAAAACAGTTACTTGCACTGAGGTGTCTCTGCCTTAACTGGACTAATTACTGAATGTTTCATTGCATATTGAAATGTCTGCTTATGGCTTTATGTTTTGACCATAAATTCCTGCTATTAGGCAAATGGTCTTAAAACAGTAGACACATCTGCATTTCTGGGGTGGAAAGTAAAGTTGAAGCTACTGATTTTTTTGCATATAAAAGTAATGGAAAGTCAGAAGGGTGCGGATAGTTTTTGGAGTCATATAGATCCATTGCCACTAGTAATATTTATGGGTTTATGATACATGTTAATGCCAATACCAAAGCATATCCTTTTCTCAGTTTGTCATTATCCTTTTATAGTAACTGCAGTGTTAAGTCTACTGCGTTATGCTTTCAAAATGCTATTATGGAGATAGGTTGTATCTGTTGCTCAAGTTACACTCAGGGTTAGAGCCAGTCATAAATCTGTTACATAGTTACTTTATCATTAAAAAAAAAAAAAAATCAGATTCCGTGTTAATTGTCTGTTACATCAAGGCACTGGCTAGAGATTTGTGTCCCAAAACTTTGAATTCTGTCAACTGCCCTCTGAAAAACAGTGCCAATGAAGTGCTCAGAAAGCAATGCTACAAATAAATAATAACTTACAAGGCAAGTGCGAAATATCTTTACAATGTAGCAAGTAGGGTGTCGGAAAAAATAAAACCCACTTAAATGCAGTGTTGGCTGCCTTCATCTTTGTGAATTCAAATTGTCTTTTTACAAAGAAGATAAAACAGTTGCAGTCAAACATCGTAAGAAAGGAATGCAAATTATTAATGTTAACTGATAAAGGGAAACTGGATAGTACTGTTACGTGAAAACAGTAGGCAGAGTCAAAAGATAAGGTAGGTACTCCAGAAGTTGAGGTAGAAGTGGAATAGTTGATGGGATGAGACATTGTGTTGACCCCAGCCATCCAATGGCAGGAGTGTGAGAAATAGGAGGATAGATTAAAGGGATAAGTAGTAGGGGGAGGGTAAAGGTTGAAGGGATAGGTAGTAGGGACAGGGCAGCTCTTGTACGTTACTGCATCTTGTACCAATACTACACTGCCATTTCATTAATAGCTTCTGTTCTGCTAGATGGAATCACACTCTCAACTTACAGTTATAAAACTGGTAATTCTGGTGTTATTTATTTGTAAATTATTGCTACTATACTGCAAAATGTGTTTTTTATTGTGTCTACTCTGCTAGATGGAATTTATCCTCTTTCTTCCACTAAGACTGCAAAGATTTCATTTACTGTTTATGCAGTGTTCCATTGCAAACATGTAACTTAGACTTTTTCAGTGTTTTATGATACAATGAGCATTACTTACATTTTATTTTTTTATTTTTACATTTGCTGGGAAAGTCTGACTGGGCCAAATACCCATTTACAGTGAAGGCCTGGGGAGGAAAGCTCCATACAGAGCCTTACAACTGACAATATTTAAACAGTAACAGTTCTAATAAATGCACTATTTTAACAGAGGAAGCAAAAATTTACATGATATAAAATACAAGTATATGTAGGAAAATAAGGAGTCGTTAGAAAAGACATTGGTGGTTAAGGGGTAAAATGTAGATACATGTAAACAAATATAAATAAGAGAACCCTTGATAATGGGTGAGACAAGGGGGAGGGAAGAAGGAAAGCAGATACTGACAAAGAAGTGGAGGATGAAAAGGACAAAAAGAAGAATGGATGAGTAGTAGATGAAGTGAAAAAGTATCTGGTTTACTGTTTACTGCTGCATATTGTGTTATAATAAAAATGTCATTACTGTTTGCTGTTATATATTGTGCTATAATAGCAATTTCACTGTTATATGTTCTTAGCTTCTGTATTATTTGGAGCTTTATCCCCCCAGGTTTCATCTAAAAAGGAGTCTTGAAATGACCGAGTCTGACATTTCCCAGTAAAAAATAAAAAAAGAAAGGAATAAATATACATTATCTGAATATGCCAAAACAAGGCTGGGAGATTCCATGCACCAAAATACAGAAAAAAGTGGGATCTGATTGAGGTCTTGATGCAGTGATGAACCAGATGATTCAGCCAGCTCATGCAAAACTGTATCAGAAAGGGCTGAGTTCAGGATTGTGGTCACATTTAAGGCAAACAACAGTGGGGTTGACAGAACATATGCTTCAGCACCAATTTGTAGGGGTGCTGAACATTAAGAAAAAAGTAAGAAAGCTTACAAGCTTTCAGTTAAGCAAGACTGCTTATTAACTCTATACATGCTAAACTGTCCGGCTTTCTTTTAAAGGTAGATAAACTACCTTAAAATGAACAGTTTACAAGCTTTCAAAGTAACTGCAATTGGGAGTGTTTAATGACAGTTTGTAGACTGTTTAACTGTTCTTTAAAAAGTGTGACGATTTACAAAAGATCAGTGGTGTAGCTCTGCAGTGGATATCTATGTATAGGTATCATTAAGTAGTCAACAGTGGTCATTCCACTCTGTGGTTTGGAATTAGAGAGAAGAGGACAGATACAGAGATATAGATGATGGCACCTGATTTTAGGGGAATTAAATATTTTAAAGTAGGAGTGGTCAGAGAAGCATTAATAGACTGGGCTCAAATGAAGGAAAGAAAATCTTTGTGACTGGGTGAGAGATGGAATAATCAGGCATATGTGCAAGGATTTGAAAAAATCAAAAAGGGTAGAAAGGGGAACAGCCAGTGTGGCTACATAGAAACATATGGATAGAGTAAAGCAACTTAGAAAGGAAAAGTTTGGGGGGGGCAAGTCTAGCAGAAGGACAACAAAGATGGACAAGAAGGGAAACTGTGGCTTTTGACATATATACAGAAATGCATGTGGCTGCTTGGCTGACTGAAGGAATTGTAGGTGAGAGCAAGTGTGAAACTGTATGGCTGAAATGGAGGAAGGACATATAGGGTGATGGTGTCAGGGTGACCATCAGGAATAAGGAAAGTAATTAGTTAAGTATCAGAAGTATCTGTTCTGGGTCCAGTTCTATTAATTCTGTTTGCTTCAGATATGTTTGAGGGAAAAGAGAAAAGGATTAACCCCTTCACTGATGACTCAAATTATGCAATAGCTCACATGCTGTATCCGGGTTAACAAAAGTAAGACGTGGTGGTGCAGCGGTAGCATTGTTGCCTCACAGCAAGAGGTTCTCCCATTCGATTCTCGGCTGGAGCACCTTCTATGTGGAGTCTGTATGTCCTCCCCGTGGTTGAGTGGCGTTCGAAAGACATGCGTGAATGGACGTGCCTTCATTGAAGGTTGGGCGTTGGACTGGCACCTCGGCACCATAAAAATCTACTGCCAATCATTAGCGGACCGGAGTTCCGCTGTGGTGACCCCTAACCGGGAAAAGCCGAAAGAAGAAGAAGAACAACAACATATATACATAAACATTCTTCAGAAGTTGATTTTATTATAAAGTTTCCTCAATGTTCTGGCAGGATCAGCCTTAGTAAGGTGGTCAATCCATAACTGTCTTGAATCTTTCTCCTTATGAGTGAGTACTGTATAAAGAAACATTTGTGCATGACACCTTATCCTTTTTCACTGTGAAGTTACCATTTATCCTACTTAGAACCAAAGTAATAAATGCTTACATATTCCATTAATGCAAACAATTGAATTTCTTTGAGGCAAATACAACATGGGTAAAGTATTCTGTTACTAAACCCATCACCTGTCTAGTGGCACTGTCAAATGCCCTAAAAAATCTGAAGCAAACCACATTCCACCCCAAAATTATTAGGATAATCCATTTAATGTTGCTATCAATGTGTGCAAAAGTTTTCATTGCCTGTCTATATATTTCCTGTAACAGCAGTTGCTCAGATTACATTTTACCATCTGGTTTGTCTCATACTGCACCTGCTTTAGCTTGCCTACCTGTACAGTTACATCCACAACTTTAATTGCCTACCTGTACAATTATATCCACAACTTTATTTACATTAGCATATAACATCCTCAAATCAGTAGCCTGAGTATCTGGATTTCACCTGTGTGAAGCACCTTTTCTGTAATGCAAGGTTATAAAATAAAATGCATCATGACCATTAACATGTGCTTTTCCTTGTATAATGGCATTCTCTGGTAAGCTCCACTAACAGTAATTATTTTCTCATTAAAAATTAAGTCATGGTATATATTAATATTGCATATTAAGCATCTAACTTATCTAACTTTCTGTATATATGCATTTATTGTATTTTACTTTACATGCAGTACTTGTATAGCATGTTACATTCCTAAATTTCTTTGCAAAATCCATATTTCCATTGTCCATGATAATATCTACCTGTGTTTTTTTAACATTGCTGTTGTGGCGTGCCTTGTCACTGAAAATGGTCCTGGTGGTCCAGCTTACGCATATGGGTAATAAAGTCAAATAAATAAGCAAAAAACATAATTTAGCAATCGTAGTTACAAATCATCACAATAACTTATTCTGTGAATTCATTCATCACATCAATATTAATGCAGCTTAATACATTCCTTGTACAAAACAGTCTCCACACTACCTACCCAAATATGGCAAATACCTTACTATTTTATCGAAGGTTTCTCAAGCTGTATCATTTTCATAAGTATACATAACATTAAGCATATTAACTTTTCTAAACATTCATTTTAGTTGTTTTTTGTCAGTTTCTCCCAAACCAATAATTGTTTGCATTTAAAAAAAAACACATGCTCTATAGTGTCTTTTTCCCGATAGTGCAAAAAATCTACAGCTTCTTTCTTGTATTACTTTTTACAGTATCTGTGTTTTCATGAGTATTTGTTCTGTCTGAAAAAGTCAGGTTGCCTTGGCTTGCATATCGTACCATGACTGGTACATTTTTGTTCTTAACTCATCCCATGAAATACTCTTAACCTTAAGTGTTAATGGTGCACTTTTTATCATTTCTTAACAGTTAAAATAAAATTATCTGTATAACTTAACATGAGTGAAATTAAAATCAGGTGATTCACATAGCTAAACATAAGCATAATTTGAATACTCTTGTCTATCCAAACATTTGTAACTTGTATCTCTGTTACTTAGTAGTTAGCATAGATAATTAAGGTTATGAGCCTTTAATGAGCTGTTTCGTCTAGTCCAGGAGTTGATTCATTCAGCCCCTGTTTGCCTGCTGTATGAATCTTGAGCAAGTTACTTGTCCTCTGGGGCAGCTGATAAACTGGGCTAGGCTTCTAACTTGTTTCCCTGACCCCTTGCCTAATAACTACCTGTGAACTTACCCTACCATCATACTCATATTTAATCCAAGCAGTATTATGCTTAAACGACAGCCCTTTTTGATTATAGGTTCATATGTTCATAGGTAGGTACTAGGCTATTGGTCCTAGGGCCTATATAAGCATAGCCAAAAAGGTACCCTGGCTTTCGCCACCCACTAAAATTATTTACCTGTTCCCCTGTTGAACAGCCACAGAAGTGATCCCCAGGGTGAATTTTCCATTTCCCATCCAATCATCAAGATTTTTCTTGAAGAGTGCTAATGAAGAGCTTTGTTTGATATAGATAGGTAGTTTGTTCCAGAGTATGGGAAGTCTCTGGAGCAGGAATCTATCCCTCCAGCATGTTCTGTTTATTGTGGTGAAAAGGTTTAGGTCCCTACAGATTGTAGCTCGGAGGGATTGGGATTTCTTTAAGTGGAGCATGTCCAACAGTTCTGGGTTTCACATAGCCTTGTATGTTAGGCAGAGAGCGCCTCTGAGTAGGTGATATGTGACAGAGTAAAGCTGGAGTTTTTTGAGATGGTCTGCGTAGGGCATCTGTTTGAGGCTGGTAGTCCTCTTTGTGAGGTATTTCTTCAGCCTTTCCAGTTGTTGTAGATGTCTTGTGAGGTACATACCAAAAGGGGCATTGTACTCTATAATGGGTCTAATGAGTGATGAGTAGAGGGGAACAATGACCTCTTTTTTCCTGGATGAGAAACTTTTTGTGATGAGGTGTGCCATGTAGAAGGATTTCCTGACTACTGTGGCAATGTGATTATCAAAGGAGAGACTACTATCAACCCTGTGTCCCAAGGTCTCTTATCACACTTTCGTTGTTAAGTAGACTGCCGTTTATGTGGTAGTTCATGGGTATAGAGTTTTTACCAAAAGGGATGACAATGCACTTTTTGGCATTTGAGCTTGAGGCCATGGCTTTGACACTAGGCATCTGTCTCACTGAGGCCCTTTTGTAGGATGTTCACATTGATAGGAGTTTTGATTATGGCTCCTAGTTTGCAGTCATCTGCGAACTTCGTTAGCCAAAGACCTTCTGTGTTAGCCTGTACTTCAGAGAAGTAGATACCAAACAGGAGAGGACCCAGGACTGAACCCTGTGGTACTTCAATTGTCACTGGTGTGAAGATGGATTTGCAGTCTGCTACTTTCACATTGTGGGGTCTGTCTGTGAGCCAGTTGGCAACCGATCTTGTGACATAGGGATTTATACCTAATTTAGTGAGTTTATCTAGAATTCCAGAATGGGGAATGGTGTCAAAAGCCTTGGTGAGATCTAGATAGGCTGTGTTGAACCACCTTACCCTCATCTATGGCTTTGGTGACTGCTTCAAAGAAGTCTATCAGGTTTAGGAGACATGATCTGCCTTTTACAAACCCGAACTGGGTGGGGTCCAGAGTATGGAAATTACCAATGTCTTGTATGCATATGTAGTATTTCCTCCCATTTGACCATTTACCAGTGATCTCAGCCAACTGTTGTGTTAAAATGTTCTAAACCTCAACCCAAAACCAAACTGCGTAACAGCATCCAACAATGTTTTACACAATAGCTTATATTATCTTCTGTACCATCACTTTTTAAATGTATCATTTCCCTAAGTAGCAATGACAACTTACAAATATATTTCCTTTCCTTAAACTATACATACCCGATTCTAGTATTATAGGGAATACCATATTATACCTTGTCTACAATACTTTGGCTAGCAACTTATATTCAGCATTTATTTACAAAAGTCTTTATTTATTCCTTGTATGCACTTTCTGTAAACAAGGGCAATGTGATTACATTACACCTACCTGTACTGCTTCAACCACATTATACGATTACGTTGCATCACCATCCTTAATTTTCCTCTCGGTTTGCTTCATGTCATAGTAATTGTTTTAGATTGCATGTATGGCAACTACAAAACTCGAGTGTCTTCAGGAAGGAGGAGTTATTTTATTACGTTTTCCATGCATTACTTTTCTGTAATTTCTACTTATTGCTATTCTTCAAAGTTGCAACAACCTCAGAGTGAAAATAAAATGAGAGTTATTGTGGCAATGCCCACAAATGGAAAGTAAAGGTGGGAGTTGCGCCCCTACAGATATATTTATTTTAATCTGTGAGTGGCGTGTTTTCACGTAATTGTTTTCTTTTGAGTATTGGGGGTTAGATGGCTTGCGTACTTGGGTAACATGTTTCATGCCGTGAGGATAAAGGACATACAATTCAGTGGGGGGAGCAGCAGAGGCAATGATTGACACTCAGCAGCATCTTATGTTCTTGTATAAATAAAGATAAGAGTTCGCGGTTACATATTTTTAATCACTCAGTGTTGAAAACTTTATAGATTCTTTAGGGTTTAAAGATGGAAATGTGATAATACTCTATGTATCTACATTATTTATAAAGTTCTTGCTTTTTAGAAGACTAGAAGAAAATTCTGCATGACAGTAGAGCATCCTCAAACAAGACTTCTTTGGTATGCACATTGCACGAGCCACTGGAAATTTGAAGAGTATCTGATTTACTTATGGAATGCAGCACATTTTATAGGATTTTTCATGGCTTAGTATGTCATACTCCTCTGCAGGATTCTATGCAGTTTGGTTATATCTTTGGCTCTAGGTCTGTGCGAGTTTAATTGAATGATATTAGTCTGCAGGGTAGTTCTGGTGGGTAGAATATAGGAACAGATTTAGGGGTCAGCCTGCTGATTGCATCCCATCTTCTGGCACTTTATAAATGCAATACCAAGCTGGATATCACCATGTATACCCATACATACACACACACACACACACACACATATATATATATATATATATATATATATATATATATATATCCGTGGCTGGTGACTTCAAATCAAAGGGGGGCTGCAGAAGACAGCTGAATGGGTGGGGGCAATGGGAAGGGGTGAGGCCAAATAGAAAGTGGAGGAGCTATGCTCAAAACCACAAAAACTAACTTTAATTAAATACGCTGCCCTGGGTGCCAAACCGTCATTATGAGAGTCCAATCAAGACAAAAATAAGTGTAGAAGAATAAAAATATTTCAGTGCATTGGCTGCATGACAGCTTACTTAATATCTAGATGGAAACAAAAGGTTGTGAGGCATGAAAAAATAAATTACTTTTTAAATACAGTACTGGAATGCCAGTTAAAACCAAGTATAAAAAAACAAGGAGCACTCAACTCAAACCCCTTCTCCTTGCACTGCGGTTCTAATTATAATTTATATTCAACTTTATTAAAGTACCAAGTAACATGCTGAAAGTAGCAATCTCTGTGATACCCCCACTTGTAAAAATGTTTCTTATCCAAAAAAGACCTGCTGCCTGACACAACTATCTACTTGTTTCATGGGGAAAACATGATCAAAGTAAAAAATGAACAGCAAACAAGAAACAAGCTCAATATAAATTGCTTAAAGGATTACTGCACAGGTTATGGACCACACATGATAGATTGGCATTCTGTTTAGTTTGCAGGTAAAGCCTGTAATGAGCTCTTAAAATAATGTAATCCTGTTCTTTATTACAAATACTGTCATATGCATTTCAATACCCAAGGCTTATACGTTATCTAGTTATGTATGTATTCTCTGCATGGCAACAACAGAAAGGCTTTCAATGTTAGCAATACTGCTTATTAAAACTTACTTGCATCTTACAATATCAGACAAGCTTACCTGATGGTCATTAAAGCACTGCTACTTAAACACAGAGCAAAAGACACTTTCTGAATAATAATAAGCATAAATCAACACTATAAAAATATGACAGAAACCAGAACATTCTGCAAAATCAATGACAGATGAAAAGCCATTGTAGTACTTGTGTCTACCTTGGATGGGGGGATAGTCTGCATATTTACACTGCATAACTGCTCCTTGCCTTGCTTGGACACATCCAGAGTCACTACATGGGGGAGTGGGTTGCAACAAGTTTGTCACAATTTGAAATGTCTCTGGCTGACTGTGATGGCCCTGACACATTTGTCATACCTCTCAACCTCAGAGCAAGAAATCTGGACAAAGCCATACACAGAAGTGGGACAAAGGCCCAAAAATAAGGACAATTTTTAAATATTGCTCTTATAAACTTAGAAAGATAATAGAATAGTAGGTCTTGCATTAGCATGAATTTTCTGAAGGGTATGAAATCTGAAACTGAAATGTCTGCCATTGTTTTCTAACTTCGATCTTTAACAATTTGCCACTAATTTGCCAAAAAAACACAATTGAATGAAAAATGGACCAAAAATGTGATGCAAAAATATAAAATAGCCACACAATACAGCTGGGAAACTGTCAAAGAAGGGAGACTTTTTAATATTAGTATTGCTAACTTGAGCAGCTGACAAAATAAAAGAATCTACATGCATTTCTGAAATAAAAGTAATCTATAACTGATTATTACAGTTATTTATTAATTGTAAACCCTCCATGTTTTCTTCCAAAATTGCCATTTTGCAGAGGGATTATTAGGGGAAGAGCAACATTTTGAGCCAGTATCGGGGACAGTTGAGAGGTTTGGATATGCCTAATTCTATAAAGCAATTTATTTGCACGTACCTCTCAACCTGTTAATGCAAGAAATCTGGACAAGGCCAAATATATGGGGGAACATACAAACACTACTAAAAATTGCTCTTGTATAAACTTAAGACAGTTGATAGAATAACAGGTCTTGCTTTAGCATGCATTTTTCTGAAGGTTATGACGTCTGAAACTCAATGTCTGTCATTTAGTGACTTCATTCCTAAATGATTTGCCAGAAAACCACACATTTTATGAGGAACAAACCAAAAATAAGAAGCAAATATCTATTCATTCTGCAAAAATATGGATAGCTGAGAGGTATAGTTCAACCGGGGCTGTCTGAGTTTGTTGCCTTTCCCCTCTCAAAATCATGGTCGAATGGAGCCTCCCCCCTGCAGCCATTCCAATGTCCCATTCCTTGGTTATTTTGCCCCATTTACCATAAACACTGTAATGTGCATACTGCTTTACTTCTGCGATGATTTGGATTTCATTTGAAAGTTTGTATTTTTACACCACAAATCCTAATAGATATCTGCTAAACAAAGCAATGCAGTCTCACAATGAAAACAGACTTAGCATTAAAACTTCTCTGAACTTCTCTGCCCTTGAAACTCACATGCATTGAAACAGCATTGAAACCCACATTCAAAGAAAATACATTTTGCCAGTGGCAGATAAAGATTAACTTTGGGCTGTTTTCAAATCATAGGCCCCTTTTGGGTTGGTTTCAAATCATAGGCCCCTTGAACACTAAACATACACATGCTCTTTGATACACCTTCCCGATTGTATTAAATTGTATTCCTTGTACAATACAGTACAGTTGTTAGAGGGCATTTTAAATGTATTGTTTTGAATATTTTTCCAGTAAACAATGAAACAAAATTAATGCACCAATGACAAAACTACCCAATTCAGAACATTTCCATCATAAAAGTCTACTCAACCTTCTACAGTCCACCAGTATCAGTAAATATGCACAATCTCTGTAGTAGTAAAAGTCATCTAAATAATTCCACATTAAATAAATCTGTAACAATGAAGAGGTTGCTGCTAGCAAGCAACTTTATATGTCATTGTTTATTCATCTACAAATAAAGTGCCTGTTGCCCTTGAGGAATAAATTGCCTGTGTTGCATGCATTAAAAAAAATGATAAGCTAGTAATATCGCAATAGAGAATGTATGGCAAACTGATAACAGGTTCATAGTTACTACTCTAGGTATCTTCGCCAAAAAAGACTGCAGCATCCACCCCCTTTACAACACAGTACAATATTAGCAATGCATCTATCTACTGTGGGAGTAGAACGCAAAGCCTTCTGCATCAAAAGCAAGTATACAACCTGTTGTACTATTATTAGTGCAAGCAGACTCAGAATAAGCAGCACTAAAGTTTTGTTCCCCTGCAGCTCTCAGCTCCTTGTAAAATCTACTCGACATGCAGTTGTATCTCTGAACTTTGCAGCACAAGAAATCTGGAAAAAGCCGAAATTTATTGGGGGGGGGGGCAGAAGCTCAGAATCCAGGGACACATTTTAAACATTGCTTGTATAATGTTGGAAAGTTGCTAGAATAGAATGCTGTGTTACCACGATACGTTTCACTGCCATGTCTTTAACTCAGGGGACCCTGTGCAAAACAGTCAGAGAAACATACCACTATGCCAAATCAGCTGCTTTGTGAAAGAGAGGAAAACAAACTTAAATGGCTACCATTTAGTGAATTCAGTCCTCACCATAGCTGTCAACGTCTTCGCACAAAACACCTGAACAAAGCCAATAATGGGGGAATACAGCCCCCAAACATATTCATTGAATTCAGTTCTCACCATAGCTCTCAACCTCTTAGCAAAAAATATGCGGACAAAGCCAGTAATGGGGGGATTACAGCCCCCAAACATTCAGTAAATTCAGTTCTCACCATAGATAGCTCTCAACCTTAGCACAAAATACCTGGACAAAGCCAATAATGGGGGAATACAGTCCCAAAAATAGGGACAAATTTCAAATATATATGTTATAAACTTAGACAACTGCTAGAATAAACGGTTTTGTATTACCATGTACTTTCTGAAGAATATGAAGTCTGAAATTCAAATGCCTGTTGTTAAACATTTAACCAGGAAACTAGTCTGACTTTGAACAAAAGACAGTTTTCAGTAGAGCAGGGAGAAACTCCAGACACATCTTTGTAAGATGGGAGGACATGCAGACTCTACACAGAAGGCACCCCAGCCAAGAATCAAACCAGAGAACCTGTAGCTGTCAGGCAGTAATGCTACCAGTGCACCACTGCACTACAGACTTTGCAAGGAAAAATGAAGAAACAGAAACCACATATTTTGTGAGGAACAGAACAAATATGAGGCAAAAATCTGCAATTTTTTTTACAAATGGTGGTGGATAGGGAATTCAGGTCCTTGCCACCTGCATCCAAGATACAGGGTTCAAGCCTGAGTATCTCTACCCACCACCATGTGTTCTCTCTAGCCACCAGTATATAGCAACTGGGGCATTTCACACACACACACACACACACACACACACACACACACACACACACACACACACACACACACAAATCAGGAACACAGGTGAAATTACAGGCATATGTTCAAAAATAAGGGATACTTTATACATAAATACTGATGTTATTTACATACTGTTATCATTAAAGGAATGTCTTGGAACATATGGCAGGAATGGCTAATTCTCACAAGTTTCTTCACAAATTACACATTTTATGCAAGTCTGAAGCAACATCAAGAACCTCTCTGGAATCATACTCAGCCAACAACCACGACTGTAAAGTGTATTGAAAACAAACTTTAAGTGAATATCCAGATTTCCAAAACTTTTAAACGATCTGATGAATAAAGGAATATCCGAGGGCTAGGTTTTAAAACAGGACTTGATCAATGAAAGGGTCAAGTGAGAATGCCGACTGCCATGACAGGGAATGTGAGTGGGCAGGGCGAGCTGGTAATTCTTAAGATTACAAGATTTCCAAACGGCCAAAGTAGGACACTGCCTATGGAAATAACACTTTTTTTGCTGAGCACCTTACAGATTCAAATATAATATAAATAGCTTATTTTGCCATATCTGTATAGAACTGAAGTGTGAGGATTCAGCTGTGTGAAGTTTCATATGACACACACACACCGCTCCGAGCACTTACCTGCAAAGTCCATCAAAAGCAGCAAGCTGTACAATCCATTCCTGCACCATCATCACCGGCCGATAATCCATGCAATAGGCAAGCCTTCCTGCAAGAGCACCTAAGGCTCATCCTATCTGTCCCGCGAGACCACCCTGCCTGTGGATGTTGCAGTCCGATCCCCTTCCAGTCTATGCAGTTCTGACTGCATAGACTGCTGGGAAAATGGAGACGCGCATGTTGTCTTTGTAATCCGGACTGCTGGTGGAGACTGTCTGGATTCTGTGCCCATGCTCCAGACTGGTTCACCAGCAGTCCGAATATCGGAAATGTCGCGAGTGCGCATGCGCGATGTTCTGGGACTCGCGGTTATTTATTTTTTTTCTTTTGTTATTTTTATAATTTATTTTATTTCATTTACCTTATTTTACAACTGAGAGGGCTGCAGTCCAATAGCACGAGCCGCCCCCGAGATATATATATATATATATATATATATATATATATATATATATATATATATATATATATATATATATACATACACACACACACACACACACACACACACATATGCATATAGTTATATTTGGGGTAGTATCTGCATTACTTGTGAAAACCATTTTGATTCACACATGGTAATAGTTGCTTGGCCTTGCTTAATATGCCTGAGAGGTTTGAAAGGTAGTAGGAGCACAGATATGTGATGATTTTTGGAAAGGGACATCATTCTTGCCCTCATTCTGTGAAGTACTTGTACATGACAGTTGTCTACAGCTTGTGGCACACCTCACCAGCTGCACTAAGCATAACAATTTAGTGTGATGTGTGTGTGTAGTGGTTGCAGTTGGACTTGCTGATGGATATGCAGAATACTTCCAGACTGTGTTTATGAGTAAGCCACTTTTGATATAAAATGAAAGGTCTAGACTGGATGTGTCTTGCCTTACCGTATATTTTTCCTGTTGGATGATACACAGTGCCACATGGTATTTACACAAAAAATGTGCTTTTGTAGATGGATGGGACAGTGCAAGATTGGATGAGAGGCAAGATGTCATGGATAAGGGAACTGACTAATGGAGCACCACAGGTGTCAGTCTTTGGTCAGTAACATTCTTCAGTGTGATGATCTCAGAGGTGTCTGGTGGAACAGAAAACATGATCAGCCCCTTCTCTGTGACATGAAGGTAAGTGGAACTGTGGAAGAAATAGGGAAAAGTCTAAGGAAGGCCCTTGGAAAGGCTGAGAAGAGGGACAAAAGGATGACAGATGAGGCTTATGCAAAGTGCTGCACTAGAAGCTTAGTATAAAGTATAGCTGGAGACAAGAAAAGGAAAATGATTGAAAAGGAAGGAGTTCTGAAGGTGTTTTTAATACCTGGACTGGGCTACCAGGAGTTGACAGAGACAGCTGTGGCCACAGTGAGCAACATTCCAGTGGTTTACCCTCATTGATTAGAGTCAAGAACCAAAGAAATAATGCTTCCACTTTGCTGGCCATGGTCAGACTACACTTTGCGTAAATGCAGTTCTTGGAGGTGATACTGGGCATGGGGCATCAAGATGCTGAAATGAGGTCAAAGGAGAGCAACAAAAATGTGCTTTAAGATGGGGGAGAAAAGGAATGAATACCCACCAAATGAAATGGATCCCTTTGTAAGAGACTAGAAGAGGCACAGGCTGTTGCACTGTTGCATAAGATCACGTCAGGGAGATGTAAAAGAGGTCACCTCAAACAGGAAGGAAAGGGGCACAGGCAGCAAATTGTAAGGATACTACGTACTTGTTAAATCTACAAAAAATTGTTTTTAAAGAGAGGGTTGTGATTCCATGAAAAGAACTCTCAGTGGATACAGAATGCATTCAAGATGTCACATGACAGCTGGAGAAATGATCAAGGAAGGAAAGGGTGGAGATGTGGTAGAATGTTACATATATTTAAATTGAAGACAAGATAGGTAGTTTTTCCTTGAGTCATTAAACAATTGTGACGCAGTGTGCCATCATTATCCTTGTCTCAGTCTTTAAGGGGGGTAGATGGTCAGAACATAATACCTTATTCCCCTTCCCCAACAGCTTTTGAAAATGACCAAGTGTCACTCACAAAGGTCTATGACTGCCACACCTTGTGACTCTGAAATACATTCTTCTTCCTTTAGAAAGGGGGACTTTCAGTGGCCAGTTGAATTTATTGATCCTTAAGATGGTCACTGTTTGAGACAGTCAAAGATCTCCATCCACCATACTCTTTGTGACGCCCCTGCACTGACCCAGTAATTAAGGAGCCTCAATCTTCACCACTGGCAACAGTGGGGAACGTACACACTGGGAGGATGGCAAGTACACACACGTAAAGTGCAATTTCCCTTAAGAGCACACAGAGACCACAGTCAGTCTGCGGCTAGTTTCTCCCTCTTTCTCCAGATCCCCAATAAGACTTCCCACTGGCACAGATATAGGGTTAAGATCTCTACTGAGTGGCCAAACCAAGATCTCGAGTACCCTCTCTGTCCAACCAGTGCGTGTCCTTGCCCAAGTAGCTGACACACACACTCTTTGAGATTTGATTTGTTTACACACACACACACACAGACACACACACACACACACACACACACACACACACACACACACACACACACACACACACACACACACACACACACACACACACACACACACTCTCCTGGGGAAGGTTGGCACAGGTTTACTAGCTATGCTTCCTTCTGCCCAGACTATAAGGTAGTTCCGATTGCCACCAACCACTCTTTGTCAGCTACTTTAAGGCCCTTAAGAAAGGGTGTCCAATCCTACTGTGTAATATTACTATTAATCCAAATAGTAGTTTGACCAAGAGTCAGGTTGTAGGAGTGCCCTGCACAGTTTCACCAAACAAATGTGCAAATACTCTAAGATCTTAAATATCTCTGAACAGACCAGCCACAATTGAAAGATTTAACTATATTTAATAATAAATAATAAAAGAACAAGAAAATACTGAATAAATAATCAGTTACATCAGAGTTCAAAATCACAGGAAATGTTTAAAACAACATTGCAGGACAGTCTCAAATAAATAAAGCAAGCATCTAAGCTATACTTTACTATATTCCTGTCTGAATCTAAAAAAATGACTATGGCCTAAAAACTTACAGCAAGGCAAGTGTGGTGATTGGATCTTCTAGCTGATGTTGTTGTCAGGTCAAAAGACAGATACAAAATGCCATGTTTCTCTCTCTCAGAGAATTCTCCAATTAATATCAAATATTACTGCTGGGTTAGCGTGGATGACATCACTTGTTTGTCACCAGACTTTAAGTTCCCAAGCTAAACCCCCATTGTCAGAAACTACCCACATTTAACATCTCTCTGTGAAAATAGATAGCCCTCAGATGTTTGCAACTGTTAGAGGACATAAAACAATAAAACACTTACAAAGCAACACACAGAGTCCCCTAGTGTAGCAGTCATGTCTCCTGTTGACTGAAACTGAAAGATAACTTTTATAGCACAGTCTTAAAACAATTAAATTTCACTGTTTGCTTGATGTTTTGCAAGTTAACCCTCTATGTTCTAGTTCCCATTGTTAAAACATACACATTTACACAATTACAAGAGTTTATATACATTTCTGTTCTAAGCCAACAGGGCATGCTGTGGTTACATTTTAGCTCAGTACATAACATACAGTTTTATCACAGTTGTAACACAAGCATCTCACATGAAGCATGTTGGCATTGGCAAATGACACATAACCACTTACAAAATTCCAGATAGTTGGGCTGGTAGTATCTCCTTCTGTCGTACTTCTATATAACTCATATTAATATTCTCAAGTGACATATACTTATTTACAAAATTCCAGCTAGCTGGGCTGGAATTATTTCCTTTTGTCACACTCTTCACTATTTTTATGAGTGAGACGACCTTTTTAGAGCTTCAGATAAATAATATCCTTCAGAAGGGTATATGTCACATACCACTGTGTCTTTGAATAATAGTGAATTAGTTCCTTTAAATGGCAGTTTGGCAGAAAATGCTTTTTGAGGGCAGAATGCATGTGTGAACATGCTGCCCAGGAATATTGAGTAAAATCTTCTGAACAGTGTTTGTTCTTGTCCTTAAAGTATTTCCAGAAACTGAGTTAGTGAGTTAGGCCACTTAATGAAGCTTATTATTACACACTGCCTACCGTCTCTTAGCCAGCATGGATTCTTGCAGAATTATAAACCCATCTGTTTTATTTCCACTTTAAGTCATATACATAAGTTACTTAGGGTCAGAATTCACTGATCTCTAAACAGCATTTGGTGCATCAGTTATGAATATTTAATACTCCTGTTCTACCCTAAGATTCATTAATAAGGTCAAAGTGTAGGTAACTATGCAGAAAGTCATGAGTGATGACACTACCCAGGGCAAGTTTCTTTGTAGATTCTGCCATTGTCATCTGGTGCATTGCAGTTAGCAAATTGTGGGTTAATCCTGTTTCTCATTATTTTCAGCTTGCTTCACTTTGTTGATCAAATAATACTTTCAGATAGTACAGCAAAATCGTTAACACTATAAGATGGTTGCAGACTGCTTAATAGAAACAGGATTCATATGATCTCATTTCAGCAAAAACAGTTTTCTGCAAACTGTTTTAAAACTTCAACTACAAAACAGTACTTTGTGGAGGTGTGCTAAAGGCCTTCTTGCAAGCTGTATACAAACAGATGTTCTCCCTTGACTCCTCCCACCGCACAGTAGTTTCACAGTAAAAATTGCCTCAGCACAGAGCTACGTATGTGTTATAAAACTCAGTTCACCTGGAAAACATTGTTTTCCACAACAAAGTAAGTCATCTCCATTTGAGATGACTAACTTCAACTGAATCATCCTTATTTAGTCATTACTTTTCACGGTACTTACGTATTATCGCAAACAGATTTTTGCGGTAATAGCACTTGCTTCCCGATCATGACAAATGTTCGTTAATGTTGTTAAAATGAAATATAGCCTGTTTTCTTTTAACAATACACCTTATTTTCTGGACTGCTGTTGATACAATGTGCAAGACATGCTGTTGTTCTTTCTTAATGGTGTTTACTGGCACAACGTTCAATGGGCAGACTTGCAGGAAGTGACACGGGTGCCAGTAGAAAGAACAACAGTATGTCTTGCACATTGTACTGATAGCTGTCCATAAAATAAGGTGTACTGTTAAAAGAAAACACTCTGTATTACATTTTATCAACATTAACGAACATTTGTTATGATCGGGAACCAAGTGCTAAGAGGCATTGTGTTTGATTTCCAAATAAAATCAGGTCAGTCATTTCATATAAGTTGGAATTGGGAAAAAAAAGGGCCAAAGCATTGCAGCAAGGGTGCCAAATTCAAAAAAGATGCATATATCTCTGATCCGACAGACTTTCCACTACGCTTAAAAAATGCACATGTAAATAACCGCATTCCTCAGAAGCCTGAATACCTGCTGTTACTGGCAAGCCGCTACTGAATGCCTTAACCAATTCTTGCATTTAGCTACAGCGGTAAAGGATGCTACAGCAGCCCTGACAATTGAAGCCAAACTGGAAGGAATGTACATAGAATGGACGTTATTTCACAGCATGGGCTGACAAAGAACATTCAGTGGGTGGCCTTGCAATGCAGCGACATGCTGCTGCCAGTAAAGAGCACGAAGAAACAACAACAGTATGCTGTGTACTTTGTGTTGCTAGCACTCTGGAAACCATCCTATTTTGTTAAAGAAAACACACCGTTTTCTATGTCATGCATATTAACTTGCACATTCACTGATTGGGAAGCAACCACTGTTTTTGTGAAAATCTGGTTGCGATAATACATAAGTACCCTTTTCACTTTGATGAAACTTGTAACTAGCCTCTGATCAGCTGACAGAGTTTGTCCTGTAGCTGTGGGTTTGATTCCCTTACCGTCAGATTCTAGCCTGTGTAAATCTGAGCAGGTGAGTTACTCAGGTTTTTGTTCCCTGATCTCCCAGAAAACTGTCAATTTTGCTTAGTGTGCTAGAAAACTTAGCAATTGACTAAATATGTTCTTCAAAGGTATATCCCGCATATCACTGTGTCCTTCAATAATTATGAATTAGGGCATTAAATGGCAGTTTTTGCGAAAATGCATTTTGAGGGCAGAATGCATGTGTGACCCACCCTTTAGTGACTGTTGGGAATTTTTGTACATAGCATCAATGCCAGAAACAATAATGCAGATCGTCTCATCCCAGAGCTGTAGCTCATGTTTAGTTGTACTGGTTTATCAAATACATTCTCTCTTCCTATTTTAAACAGATGGAAATCATGCTGGAGTCACATGGTACACAAGTCTGCATTACTTGGTTCTTCATTTCAGTTCTGTTCTGATTTGAATTGCCTTCTGTTTATGGCATGCACAGCCTCCCTCTGTTGTGTGGGTTTCCATCATGTTCTACAGTTCCCTCCAACATCCCACAGATGTGCTGATAGTTAACCTGTCAGTCCTTATAGCAGTGCGAAGTATGAGTATGTATGCGTGCCCGTGTCCATGACTGTATGTTTACAAACGCAAATGTGCTTACACACACAGCGAGTGCATTTGTATTTTGCATATTTTGTGATCGACTGTCATTTCATCCAAGACCGGTTCCCTGCTTTATGCCTTTTGCTGGAGCATATCTGCTTGAAATGTCAAGAGACCATACTCCTCCTGCTGCCCCCTAGATTATCTCTTTTTAGCCTGTCATCCCCCCAAGAATGAAGTTGTCAACCAATGCATTGGCCACTTGTTAAGGAGGATGGAAACCTCTAGTGCCTGCCACAAACTGGTACATCTACAAAATGTTTTTAAGACATTGACAGGTGAAAGTTCTGTTTTAGACCAGTGACTACTGCCAGCTGTGCCTGATACACTGGACTAACACTGCTAGGTGGGTAGTACTACTTCCCCGGGTAGTACTATAGTTTGGGCCAATGTGTCAGAAGCATCACATTTTAGTCTTTATTTTTTTTTGCCTGAATGTTATTTGTAAATATATTTCAAGGTGTTTTTTCTGTTAAAATGTATATCAGATAAAAAATACAATATTTTATACAATACTTACCTCCTCTGTATATCAGTAGATTTGTCCATTTCTTTTTATTCATATAATGTATGTTTGTGTATGTGTCCTTGTATATATGCAGTCATCTAAACAAGCGCAGTTGTGTGCTATATGAAATATATTTTACTATAGGTTCCAAGAAGTAAGTCACAAGCTGAGTTTCCTAACCCTACAGTATAAGGTATTTCACATGTCATACACACTGTCCCACCATATATTCCATTGTTTATGTGCTTTTTGTATTAGTTGGGCTGTAAGTTTGCTTAATTTTAACATGAATGGGGTGTTTCATGAACTGCTTTGTATTATAATTTTGAGGCAAATTTTATTTATCCTTTTTTGAAGTGGCAGTTCATACTTTGTATATTTCAATAGTTTAATGAGTGTTAGAATTGTGTTAGTTTTATAATTTAGTTGTGTTTTTGTTTACTGAAGTTAGTTTAGACAAACAGAATAAAGTCCATTTTGCTGGTAATGTTGTTTTTCAGTTGGCTGATTGCAGTCACTGTTTTATTTTAATTTTTGCTCTATATTTTAACATTTTTTTTTCAAATAAGATTGAATTTGGTGTCTAGGGGATTGAATAGTGCTGCTTTGGGCAAGGTTGTGTATATATGGTTCCCCTTCGCAATCCCGAATTACTGAATGCTCGAAATTCAGTAACTCGAGACTGTAAAGTCGAAAATGCATTAGTGTGAATCTGCATAAGCGTGAATTCAAAATTCTCGAATTTGTGCTTATGCATGTCAGCTATGGGATGGGAAGTGTGTGAGTTGGGATGTTTTACAGAAGTGAAGGAAAGTGAGTGTGTGTGTGTGTTTTGTGTGTGTAGGTTAGGGTAGGGAGGTGGGAGTATAAGTGTGAGTGTTGGATGTGTCTATGTATGTGTGATGTGTTTGTTTGTGTGCGAGACAGTTTAAAATGTCTGTGTGGCGTTATTTTTTTTTTGTGTATTAGTGCGATCTCGGAGTTAGAATATATAAGTAGGGGGATGTGGGGGATGCAGGGGGGCTTGCCCCCTGCGTACATGTAGTGTAGGGCTTGTAGTTTATGTTACGTGGGTTGCATGGTGTGTGTAGTGTATGTGTTCTGTATGTTCAGGGTTTTTGTTTTCGTGCTTGTGGGTTTCGGGAGTTTTGTTGGTTTGACTTCATAATTTCGAGCATTCAGTAATTCGATATTATGAACGGGAACCATATATATATATATATATATATATATATATATATATATATATATATGGATCTACTACTTTACAATGAATTTTCACTTAACCAAAAACGAAAAGTAGAACCCCACTTCAGCAAAAGTGCATGTTCACTGAAGTCTAGGTACTGGATCACCTCACAAATAAAAAAAAATAACAAAAACTTGCTTTTGTAGGGGGGCAACCCCCCTGCACTCCCCACCCCCTACTTAAATATACTAACTCCGAGATCACACTACAGCAAGGAAAAGGAAAAGGGAATATTCCCATTCCGTGCTGTATTCTGATCACTGTAGTCAGTTTCAGTACTTCGAACAAGTGGGCCCGTACAAATGAAGTTCGAAGTACTAAAGCTTTGACCAAAAACAGTAGACCCATATATATCCATATATATATATATATATATATATATATATATATATATATATGTATATGTGTGTGTGTGTGTGTGTGTGTGTATCATAAGTTTGCTAACACTACAAAAAAGGGATTCAAAATAACTTGGAACTAAGCAGAAACAAAAGAAAGCAGAAAAAAACACATACAAAGTGCCCCATTCATAAAATCCTATGCAAGCTACCAAATGTCCTCTTCATTAGACAGTGGACAACTAACATAGACAATAGAAGTTGATGGACAAGACTTATCTAGCCTAAAAAAATGAATAAGCAAAATATGTGGGTGTTTTGGTTTGTGAGATACCATACGATTAAGGAGCATCATTCATGACCCATGAATGTACCTCTCTCTGCATGAAATTTTTCATTCTTCCTTAAACCTCCAATACAAATATGAACTAACTGGAAAAGGACATTGCTGATATAATGGAGAATTTTCCTTTAACTGTGGTTTCACCAAACAAAAAGGCTTTTTCAATACATATCTGGAGACAAATTTAAACAGTAATTATACAAGTTCTTAGCATCACATGACCTTCTCAAGTAACACACCAGGATGTAAACATCAGCAAGATAAAATAAATGCATAGCTGACATGTTTTTCAAACAAAATAGTAATGATAATCAACCTTTCAACCCCCACAAAAAAACACAATTTTTTGTAACAAAAAATAAACATCATTGTTGTAACCACAATGATCGACAAAAAAAAAAAAAGGCAAAAAAATATAAAAAAAACAAACTGCATCAGTCAAATGTATAAAGATGAAAACACTGACATATGCTCTTGGAATCAGAAAACACCTCTGTGAATACTGTAAAAATTCAGAAGACAGGCAACACAGAGGCAAATACTTAAGTGTAATTTCTACATTCATAAATACTTAACTAGATTACTGTAATTAATACAGACATGAATAAGTGAAAAATATACTTACAAATGGAAAAAATGTAAGTTAGTAAATATGTACTGGACCTATTAAAAAGTATGTAATCAAAATTAAAAATGTTCATTGAGACATGATGGAAACATAGCCCTAAGCTTAACAATCCATTGTTTCTCTTATGAGCCAGTAGATCATGTTTATATGTATCAGCACATTCAACAGTCTAAACTCTTATCAGTGCCAGTAAACAAAAAATGGGTAGAAATGTAAACAATAGAATGCTTGTACAATGCATGTCTGTTCCATTTACAATCAGTATTGCTCAAATGAAGAAAGATTCTCTGCTTGAGTGGACAGGAAGTCTGACTGACTTAGAATGTCCCACATTGGCACATCACTAAATATACCACTCAGTCCACCTAACAGGTAATCAGAGATCTAATGTCAAATGTTTGACCAGCATTAGTTGAAGGGAAGAGTTTTGTTTTTAAAACAATATTGCAGTTTGCACAATGTCCACATGGGTAATTGCCAACTAGTAAAGCGCTATAAAAGGTGGGCTTGTTTTGATGACTTAACGTTACTTTTTCAAATGAGCCAAAAACATTAACCAGATTTTTACCCCTAGGGGTAGCCACCTGCATACCTCTCAACCTCTTAGAGCAAAAAATCTGGACAAATACTAAAATGATGGGGGGACAAATAGGGACAGATTTTAAATATTCCTCTTACAAACTTAGAAAGTTGATAGAAAGATGTGGAGTCTTATATGCAAATGTTTGTCATTATTTGATTACTTCAATCCTCCACTATTAGCCAGAAAGGAAAAGATGTTAGGAGGAACACACCAAAAATATGAGGCAGAAATCTGGACATTCTGCAAAAACCTGTACAGTTGAGAGTTATGCACCTGGCAATGTAAACCTCGGCTGTAGATGATTGTCACAGATGAAATTACTCCCCGACTTCATGTGTAAAAATGGGAAAAGACGTTGCAGATGAATGTATGGGTGGATAGGTAAACCATGCATGTTCAGAAATAATATTGCTGAAAAAGACATCCAGTGCTAATAAATGCCACACTTGTAGAATACATTAGTTGATCTGTTAACTGTTACCAAATGTAGTAAGAAATCTAAT